>NC_045735.1:30261759-30267498 GCF_008692095.1 Etheostoma spectabile | reverse complement strand
TATCATGCAGGGATCAAGGTATCCCGACTGCATCAGAATATCAGCATGCTGAAGGTGATGAAGCTTGGCTTCATTGAATTATCAGTAATTTCCGAGCTAGGACAGCTAACACAAAGCAAAAAGACAGCCAGTAGGCCTATGTACCCAAGCACAGCCCAAAACCCAACAGCTGGAGCCAAATGCACACTCCGAGATGATTCTCTCTTTGTATATGGTTAGTTTTTCATTGAAAAGGGGGACTAAGAACTAACCAAATAGTACATATTAAACTTGAATAAGCGTAAAAGAAACACTGTCATTCTTTGCTGTGGAGGACCAAACCATTTCATGACATTACTACCTGGAGTGTAGCTCTAAGGCCATTAACACTACTATGGTTTTTTCCAAGAACACAAGACTAAGAGGACGAAGGTGATCCCAAACGCTGTGTGGCGCAGCATGCGGACCACTCAGAGGGTGCTCCAATGAAAGTTAATGACCATAAGAAACATAGAGTTTAGGAGAAGAGCAGCAGAAGCTCAGCTCAGAGTGTTTGCCCTGACAGATGGGGATGTCCTGTGACGATAGAACACAGCTGCTGTTAAAAGGCCAGACAGGCGCCACCCAACTGAGAATGCAGCCAGGATGATTCCTAGGACCTCGTTGTAGGAAAGAAACCTACAGGTTGGGGAGACAGTGTCTCTCTCTGCATTAGGCCAGAACTCCTTGGGCAAGGGAAAATCGGGGAATCTGAAATATTTAAACAAAAGGGCTTTAGCAGTTTATAATAATAATACGACTAATAATAGTTTTGTGTTAAGCACCTTTAAAGACCATAGCTTCCAAACTGCTTTGAAAGGAGAAACAAAGCACCTACAAATCAGAAGACATACAGTACACTCATTGTCACGGTGAGAATAAGAGGGGGCAGCTTTAAACAACAGTTGAATAAATAAAAGAAGGTGATGATAAAAAGTCGCAGTCTGTTTGGATTTTGAGATGGTTCTGATATGGAGAATGTGTGGGATAATGTCAAATCTAGTCAAAAATAACACCTAAATTGCTGTAGTTAGCTTGGCGTTTACTAGATAATGGACCAAGGGTGTGCTGTTTGGTGCTTTAGTCCCCAATGCCACCTTCCAGCAGCACTGTCAGAATGCATTGGATTAGCAAGGTTAGGGTAAGATTAGATTAACGTTAGGGTTAGTTGCCTTGAAGACAAGGGTCGCTGCACTGCCTGGAATTGACGTTGGGGCTTAAACACATCGAGCAAAGACTCTTGGTAGCTATGGTTTTTTGGGCGAATGTATTATTCAGATTTAGAGTTGTTCCAGTTGTTGAGAAATTGAGAAATTAGAAATGTTGAGAAATGGTTGGGCCATGCAGTGGTTTCATCTTTAGGCAGCCTGAGACAGCATCCACGCTTCAAATTCACAAAAGGCAAATTGATTGTATATAGATGTTGTACTGTAGATATTTTGGGAGAAACAATACCGTAGCATTGCTAGCTCTCCTTCAGGACACGGTATACATCATAACAGCAGATTGGGTTTTCCTTTCTGCAGTACTTTACGAGTTCCTGTAGGAACATGTCAGTGCACCTGACACAGGAACCTGGCACACAACGAAAAACCAAACATATATCCACTTTTGCTGCAAGGCTCTGAGAATTAATGGCTATGTTTCGGTTATGGTTTCGGGTTGTTTCATCCTGTTTTTCTTTCCCCTTCTCCGTGTTCCCTCCCTGGTCTTGTGTTTTGTGTCTTCATTCTCCCCGGTCTTTGTTGTTAGTCTTGTCCTTGTGTTTGCCTGTTTCCTGTCTTATTTTGAGTCTGTTTTTGTCTTGTCTTGCCTCTAGTTTACTTCCTGCGTCTCCCGCTCTTGTGATTACCTGATGTTTTCCACCTGATTACCTGCCCTCTGTCACCTGCCTCTGTTACCCGTCATACCTTGTGTATATATGTTTTGCTTCACTTCCTTTGTCAGAGCCTTTTGTCTGCTTGCGTTCCCAGTCCTTGTGGTCCTTTCCCTGTCTCCTTATTACCTTCCCTGTCCCTGTTTTGAGAGTTTGGATTGTTTTTTTTTGCTCCTTGTGTATGCTGGACTGTGAGAGAATAAACACCTTTTTTGAAGCTCCGCCACTACTCTGCGTTGGGTCCACCTCTTTTCCATTGCAACAATAAGAGTGTTCCAAAAATTGTTATTGAACTGAAAAAGACCGCCACTGTTGAGCAGACTTGTTATTGGCTGTAGTGATACAGTCTCTCTCTCTCTCTCTCTCTCTCTGGTCTCTCTCATCTCTCCTCTCTCTCATCTCCTCTCTCTCTCGCTCTCTCTCTCTCTCTCTCTCTCTCTCTCTCTCTCTCATCATCTGCGACTCTACTTGGACTAGTAACGTATCAGCATGTGGAGGTCATGCTCTGCTCCTCTGCTTGGCTTGGTACACAGAAGGTGAGAGAGGAGAGAGGGGTTTTTAACCTGAAACACCTAATCACACCTTTTGTTTTGGGATTATTTTTAGGGCGGTGTTATGTAGGATCTGTGAATCTAAACTGGAGTACATTGAGCCAATGGCAGAATCACGGTGCAGCACAAGCTAAACGGTGCCAGTAGAATGTGCAAAGTAGATTTCCATTTGTTTCACTAATCGCTTTAAAATCACAACAATAACTGTAATACCTAGTATTTGCTTCATGCAAGTTGTTGTGCCAGTTATTGGTTGAGGTAGGAGGCATCTGGTAGGTGCCACGAGCGATTGTTTGGAAACGTTTGAGATTGTCAGGCGGATTGGATACGCAAACTTTACCTTATTATTCTCTTCAGTTTTCACAAGAACTCATTAACTCTCCGGTGGTCTGTCCGACACAATAAAACGTCCTCTGATAAGCATTGTCCTGGATGAAAAACGGAGAGTGAGGGATCCACTAACGCTCCGCTGGACGTGTAACTCCTCCCGTCATGTGGGCACGCTAGACTCAGAGCTGCTTCCTGACAGTGATTACACAGACGCCGCCACGTTTGTTATTGCAATTCGCCAGGGAGGGAGGAGGCGGAGGGGGGGTGGGGGGCGAGGGAGGCGAGCACCAGATCTGTCCTGACCGGCGTGATCTTCCGCATTGGATCTTGGAGTGTCCTGTTCAAACGACTGGGACAGTGTGGTATCACAGCAAAAACATAGGAGTTATTGACCTTTGATAGTGGAATCCTTGGCGCCATCAAACCCTCTACCGACCCCGGCTTTGTGGGTGGTGGGGAGCCTGGGGTTTGCGTCGGGGTGGCGGTGCTGTTGGTTTGTTGTACCGCGTTCACCTGGCTGAGAGTCCGAACGTAGTAGGCCACAGGTTTGGTCTGCTGACCCTTGGCGTGGAGCCGAGGGGACCTGAGGATTCCTGTAGCTTGGCCGGGAAACTAGGAGAGGTTTGGTAGCCATTGGGGCAGTCGCGCCTGAACAGGTGGCGAAGGCCTACTCAGCGAGGGATGCCAGAGATTGCCTTGTGGACTATTCCAGCCTAGGTGAAGTGGTCACCCCAAGGTAACCTGGTTGGGAACAAGAGCACGGAAAAGCTAGTCTAGAGCTGGTGTGGCATGTTTGTTCTGAACCCCGTGTACTCTGGTTGAGAGCAAAGGAATGCTGACGGTGCCATCGAGGAGCTGGGCGAAAAACTTCACAAAAACCTGACATGACAAAACTGCGGCTGGCTCTGTCTGAAGGATATGCAATGGGGGAATCCATAATTTAAAGACGATATTTCATCATGCATCCTTGCTGCTGTCCTTCGAGAGTGTAACTTTTGCAAGTGGAATGATTTTGTGCCGGTCAACCAGCCGTGTTAGGAGTTGGTCGTGCAATCCGGATACACGACTACATGGAGATGGTGGGGGCCCATGTGGGTGTGGTTGAAGAAACATGCGATCGGGGGGGTTTAATTCAGGGATGGCTCATTTTGTGCCGCGGGTGATCAATTGTGTGGGGGGTAGGGGGGGGTTTCTGGCACTCCTGGGACAGGGCCACCACACGGTGGCCTCGTTCGAAGTTGGCGGCCTTTTCGTCCATTCTCCGAAACAGGGGGTGGGGGGGGAGGGGGGGGGGGGGCGGTGGTCTGTCAGGCGGGTGACGATTGGGGGTGGTGGTTGGGGGCGGGATTTAACACCTATTTAGCACGTGAGCATGCAGTGCAGTGGGGGTGGGTATGTGTATGGTTGGGGCGAAGGGTGGGGCGTTGTAGGGGGAGGTGGGGGAGGGTGTCCAGCGGGATGATGGGCGGGCGGGGAGGTTAGGGTCAGGGGGTTAGCGGGTGGAGGTGGGGTCCGGTTGGGTGGTGGGATGGGGTGGGTAGTGTTTGTGTCCTTAGGTTGCGGACCGGTGTGACATTCAAGTCTTGTGAACTCCAATTCCCTCTTGGACATCGCCCCTCAACCACATACTGCTATGGTGACCTCAGGAACAATGGCGACCCCGTCCATGGTGGAAACCTCCTTGAAGCACCAGAAAGCTTTTCTTGTCCTGGGCGTCCCACTTGACGATACTTGGAATAGGTGCTGGATACAGCGCGGGCGCCGAAGAACTTAAGTTTTGAATTACTTTCCGTAAAAGTTGGCACAGTCCCGGAATTTCCATTACCTTTGTTGTATTCTTGCTACTTACAGAGTTGACGTGATATCTAACTGCAATGTGTCCGCCAGAACGCTAAGTTGGTCTTTCTTGTTTGTAAACGCAGCAAGTGGAACTTGCATTCCAGTTTCACAGTAAAAAACAAGCGTTTTTCGTCATGTCATTCGAAGTCTTTCCGTACACTGGTTAGCCAAGACGACGTAACCCAGGATGGATAGTAGCCGAGAAAGTCACAATGTTTCACTTTGACATACAGAGGTTCTTCAACAGCTTTCATAAAGATTTGGCAGACATAACTTCATGAGATCACTTGATCTCAGCTCTCCTGGGAAATTTACTGTGGCTGTGGAGATATTTGCCATTTTGGCCTCCAGTTTTGGATTAATACTGTGTATATTTGCCCCAAAGTGTTTTATCATATTGGTTAAGCCAGAAAACACCAAGAACATGTAATGAACAAAAATCCATCATAAAAAACACCTCAGCTTGGAAATAGGTGAGATGGCAATATACAGTATGTATGCTGTTCACATCCAACAGTCTTCCCCTTGATTAAAATTGTTTTTTCTTTTTAATTGTCATTTTATGAATGTTCTTTTGAAATGTTATTGTCTTAAACATTATTGTGTCATAGGTTATGCAGTACATGTAAGATTAGGTTGACAAATAAAGTAAAAAATCCATAACATAAGTTTTTGGTTCTTTGAATTTTAATAAAATTCCACATCAACAGTAATTAATATTGGATTAAAGGGGCACATTTGTAATATATAATATCAGATAAAACAAAGTAAAACACAAATTAGTTAGACACAAATGCATGGGATAATAGGGTTGAGGTTGATAAGTAACAAAATTACATGTAATATGAGCTAAAACAAAGCAGGAAAAGGTGTAAGTGTTGAACAGAATTAGGAAGATATGTGTTGGAAGATATGTGTTTACTATGTTAACTGTACAATTGTAGGAAAGAGACATAGACACTACATGTACATTATATTGTACATGGAGCGCACAAAAAAAAAATTAGACGAGAGTTGATCAAGGGCCATTGGATAAGGCCATCCTCTTTCTGATGAACTGTAACTAACATACAGTAGAAGGAGGGGAGCTTTTGTCTGAAAATCTATAAAGCACACATACAGTAT
>NC_045735.1:30261668-30261749 GCF_008692095.1 Etheostoma spectabile | reverse complement strand
TGCTCACAGTTGAGGGATGGAGATCTCTGCTTTCTGTATTGGTCTGATCTTGTCTCTGGGTTTGTGTGAGCTGAACTCAGC
>NC_045735.1:30261515-30261658 GCF_008692095.1 Etheostoma spectabile | reverse complement strand
AATGGTTCTGTGGATGATGTTAAACAAAGGGCTGGGCTTAGAGAGGATAGGACTGATGTTGGGGTCAACACTCAGACTTCATCTGTGAAATGTAAGCTCCAGGGGACCACTCGTATACCTGCATTTGCAATGGATGGTGACTA
>NC_045735.1:30260839-30261505 GCF_008692095.1 Etheostoma spectabile | reverse complement strand
GGTGTTTTCTCCATACACCACTACATGCACACAGTGAAGCATAACTACACCACCATGCCTGAGCCACTAAGGTGCACAGGAAGGTTAGTAAGAAGGAGAAGTGGGGGATGAGAGGATGTTACTCTGTGTGGGGATAGAAAGGTTTTGATGTGTATGATGTGCTTACAATTGTGTTGCAGTTTGTGTTGTACTGAAAACGTAAAAAGATGCATAGTATTTCACATAGAATGCAAATTCAGTATTTAGCCAAATTTATTAGCTTGACTGTATCAAGCATTATGTTTATTAACTGAAAGATTTTTTGATTTATGGCCAAAAATATTCAAGAGATCTAAAAATAAATAAAAATTTTAGTTGACAAATAATTATCTGTGCTTTGAGACACTTATGAATTATTGACAGATACTGCATGTAATCCTGTGTTTTTGGTGTTCCAACTCTTCGATTGCATACTGTTGAGTAAACTTTATACATCATTGTCAATAGCTATGACTTTCAGTTCCCCTTCATTATATATTTCTATTAAAAGTGTGAATTGTCCTTGTCTGAATTCAAACAGTGACATGAGTGTCTGTACGCAGTGTTAAACCCCGTGAACTGCGCTTTTCCCGCGCAATGATCTTCGCCATTGCGGAGATAAACAACAGCACGGAGCTGCTGCCAGGA
>NC_045735.1:30260514-30260829 GCF_008692095.1 Etheostoma spectabile | reverse complement strand
AACTCGGTTATCAGATCTACGACTCGTGTGCCTCAGTGCCTATGGCGGTGCATGTGGCATTCCAGCTTTCAAATAGCCTGGACCGAGTATTTTATACTGGTGACAATTGCTCAAAATCTGGTATGGTGATGGCTGTCGTTGGTGAGTCTGCGTCCTCTCCATCCATCACAATGTCACGCATCACTGGGCCCTTTAACATCCCTCAAGTAGGCTAAGCTAAATATTTTCTTTGAAATTGTTTTAAAAGTAGACCAGTGCTATTTTTTCTTGAATGTCCTGTTGAATAATTCAACTTGTGTTTTCCTTCAGGTGAGC
>NC_045735.1:30260379-30260504 GCF_008692095.1 Etheostoma spectabile | reverse complement strand
CTTGTGCATGTCTGTCCAATAAGCAACAGTACCCAAATTTCTTCAGAACCGTCCCCAGTGATCAGTTCCAGGCTGAAGCGCTGGCCAAGATGGTAAAACACTTTGGCTGGACTTGGATAGGTGCT
>NC_045735.1:30259847-30260369 GCF_008692095.1 Etheostoma spectabile | reverse complement strand
ATTCGGACTATGGCAATAATGGTATGGCGTCTTTTCTGAACGCAGCACACAGAGAGGGGATCTGTGTGGAATACTCTGAATCTTTCTATCGGGCCCACCCACGTAGCAGGTTCCAGAGAGTAGCTGATGTTATCCGCAGGTTTGATTTTCCCTGTTTTGACACTAAACTTTGGCACACTAAACGACATAAAGTTGAGTTTAATATAAAATGAACTGTTATCTTAGTGACAATTTGGAAATGTATCTTCTTTTTCCAGCACATTTATTTATTTTTTAACAGTCCACTGTACAGTATACTGTACATTTCAAACACCATGAAAGGTTAAGCATGTTTGGAAGTATTCAAAATCGTTAATTTCATGTTAATAGGTCTACTAATATAATAATATACACTGTAATTTATCTACAGGTCGACAGCTACGGTTGTTGTGGCATTTTCATCCCCTGGAGACATGAGGATCTTGCTGGAGGAGCTGTCACTTGAGCCTTCTCCCCCTCGCCAGTGGATAGGCAGTGAATCCT
>NC_045735.1:30258413-30259837 GCF_008692095.1 Etheostoma spectabile | reverse complement strand
CCCAGACATGCTGAGGTTCAGCTTCTGTTCTGGAGCCGTCGGATTTGGCATTCAGAAATCTGTTATCCCAGGTCTGGAGAACTTGGCTGGGTCTACTCTCATCTAAAGTGGCTGATCTCCAGTGGCTTACTGAGTTCTGGGAGGATACATTCAACTGCAGCTGGGAAAAAGTGGAAATTATTTCTTACGTTCACCACAGGATAGAAACTCACGTGTTGTGTTGTTTTTTGATTGTCGTCTGAGTGGAGTGCTGGTGAAAATGTCTGCAGGTGCTTTAAGCCCAACCCCCAGATAACAGAGAGATGTATTGAGATTAAACAAAGATATTTGATGGGCTACAGAGCCTTTGTGAATAATAAATGAAGCTATCGTGTTGTTTGACATTTCAGCCCTGAAGACAAGCACACAGTTTAGACAGTCTCAAGGCCACCAAGCTAATTGAAAATAAACAATTATACTCTCCAGCATGTATCATTACAGCAGAGAGCCAAAACTATTTCAGATGAAAGGCCAAAATGCATCTGGATGGAGGCACGGGCCACGAGAGTATGGTGGCGTTAAGAACCAAAATGTATGTAATTCTGTGTAGATACAAACGTAACTGTGTATGCAATTTAATAGCGAACTTTACCAGTGCTATGGTTTATATTGCCGTAAAACTAAAATTAAATACTTTTTAGCTACACAAAATATATGTTTTGTAGTCATTACGGTTGGGATTTTACAGCACTTTCAAATTAAGAGAATAATCATGCACATCTGAAATGCCATGGCAGCCAAATCAAAGGGAACACTGGCAAGCCTTTAATTTAATTTATAAAGGCCATGTAAGTATGCATGTGGTTCTAATTTTATTTTAAAAAACAAACATTAAAACAGTTCATGTGTTGTGTTGATATCTAAATGTTACTCATTATCTGAAGACTGATTTGTGTCAATGTGAGCTGGAATACATGAAGTAGGGCAAGATACAAACTGAAACCTCAACTTTTGAAAAGTTAAATAGAAAAAGACATATCTGCAAAGCAGGGCTTTGAAATGTAATGTAAAATACTGTTTTGCTAATAAATTAGAACAATGTAGATATAGGTTTCTGCAAGGCATGTTTGGCAGGTTAAATACAAACAAATAAGAACTAGAAGGGCACTTGGAGAGCACAAATAGACCTGTTGTTTTCTGTACTCCTGCTGACAAACAGCCAAAGCAACAACATAACCTCTATGGTGGAGGTAATAACCAACACACACAGATAAATAATGTATACCAATGTCAAAGCCTCTTTCATGTGTTTTCAGGTGCAGCCGCAGACAAGAGTGTGTGTGACGGAGCAGAAGACATAAAGACCCTCCAGAGCCCGTACACTGATACATCTCAGCTCCGGATCACTAACATGGTATACAAGGCTGTTTATGCAATAGCTCATG
>NC_045735.1:30253698-30258146 GCF_008692095.1 Etheostoma spectabile | reverse complement strand
GTGTCATTTGATGCCAACGGTGATCCTGTGGCCAGATACGAGCTGGTTAACTGGCAAACAAGTGAAAGTGGGAGCATCAAATTGGTGACAGTAGGGCAATACGATGCATCACTGCCGGTGGGCCAGAAGTTTCAAACATATGGGTTAAGCCAGAGAAAAACCCAAGAACTTTAATGAACAAAAATCCAGTCATAAAACACTCTCACCTTGGAAAATAGGTGAGTATAGGCAAGTATACGTGTATGCTGTCACATCCAAACAGTCTTCCCTTGATTAAATAGGTTTTGTCTTTTGAATTGTCATTTTATGAATGTTCTCTTTTTGAACATGTTATTGTCTTAAACATTATTGGTTGTCATAGGTTTCTGCAGTTACATGTAAGATTAGGTTGACAAATAAAGTACAAAATCCATAACATAAGTTTTTCTGGTTCTTTGCATTTTATATAAATTCCACATCAACAGTAATTAATTTGGATAAAGGGGCACATTTGTAAATATATAATATCAGATAAAACAAATAAAACACAAATTAGTTATACACAAATGCATGGTATATAGGTTGAGGTGATAATTAACAAAATTACATGTATATGAGCTAAACAAAGCAGGAAAAGGTGTAAGTGTTGTGAACAGAATAGGCAGATATGTGTTGGAAGATATGTGTTCTAGTTAACTGTACAATTGTAGAAAGAGACATAGACACTACATGTACATTATATTGTACATGGAGCGCACAAAAAAAAAATTAGACGAGAGTTGATCAAGGGCCATTGGATAGGCCATCCTCTTTCTGATGAACTGTACTAACATACAGTAGAAGGAGGGAGCTTTTGTCTGAAAATCTATAAAGCACACATACAGTATGCCCACATGCTCACGTGAGGGATGGAGATCTCTGCTTTCTGTATGTCTGATCTTGTCTCTGGTTTGTGTGAGCTGAACTCAGCTCTTGCCCTGAATGTTCTGTGGATGATGTTAAACAAAGCGGTGGGTTAGAGACGGATGGACTATGTTGGGTCAACACTCAGACTTCATCTGTGAAATGTAAGCTCCAGGGGACCACTTCGTATACCTGCATTTGCAATGGATGGTGACTACGTTATGGTGGTGTTTTCTCCATACACCACTACATGCACCACGTGAAGCATAACTACACCACCATGCCTGAGCCTAAGTGGCACAGGAAGGTTAGTAAGAAGGAGAAGTGGGGGATGATAGGATGTTACTCTGTGTGGGGATAGAAAGGTTTTGATGTGTATGGATGTGCTTACAATTGTTTGCAGTTGTGTTGTACTGAAAACGAAAAAGATGCCATATATTCACATAGAATGCAAATTCAGTATTAGCCAATTTATTAGCTTGACTGTATCAAGCATTATGTTTATTAACTGAAAGATTTTTTGATGTTAGGCCAAAAATTTCACGAGATCTAAAATCAAATAAAAATTTAGTTGACAAATAATTTCTGGGCTTGAGACCTTAGAATTATTGACAGTATACGCTAATCCTGTGTTTTTGTGTTTTTCCAACTATTCGATTGCATACTGTTGAGTAAACTTTATACATCATTGTCAATAGCTATGAACTTTGCAGTTCCCCTTCATTATATATTTCTATTAAAGTGTAATTGTCCTTGGCTGAATTCAAAACAGTGACATGAGTGCTGTACGCAGTGTTAAACCCCGTGAACGGCTTTCCTCCCGCGCAATGATCTTCGCCATTCGGGATAAACAACAGCACGGAGCTGCTGCCAGGAATCAAACTCGGTTATCAGATCTACGACTCGTGTGCCTCAGTGCCTATGGCGGTGCATGTGGCATTCCAGCTTTCAAATAGGCCTGACGAGTATTTTATGCTGTGACAATTCTCAAAATCTGGTATGGTGATGTCTGTCGTTGGTGAGTCTGCGTCCTCTCCATCCATCACAATGTCACGCATCACTGGGCCCTTACATCATCAAGTAGGCTAAGCTAAATATTTTCTTTGAAATTGTTTTAAAAGTAGACCAGTGCTATTTTTCTTGAATGTCCTGTTGAATAATTCAACTTGTGTTTCCTTCAGGTGAGCCACTTTGCCACTTGTGCATGTCTGTCCAATAAGCAACAGTACCCAAATTTTCTCGAACCGTCCCCGTGATCAGTTCAGGCTGAAGCGCTGGCCAAGATGGTAAAAACACTTTGGCTGGACTTGGATAGGTGCGTCGGTCAGATTCGGGCTATGGCAATATGTGTATGGCGTCTTTCTGAACGCAGCACACAGAGAGGGGATCTGTGTGGAATACTCTGACATTCTTTCTATCGGGCCCACCCACGTAGTCAGGTTCCAGAGAGTAGCTGATGTTATCGCAGTTTGATTCTTCCTGTTGGATACCTAAATTGCGTTGTGATAAACAATGTGGTTTTAGTGTTTTAACATGTGGATACTTACTTTTTCCAGCACATTTATTTATTTTTTAACAGTCCACGTACAGTATACTGTACATTTCAAACACCATGAAAGGTTAAGCCATGTTTGAAGTATTCAAAATCGTTAATTTCATGTTAATAGGTCTACTAATATAATTACTAACTGTAAATTATATCTAAGGTCGACAGTACGGTTGTTGTGGCATTTCATCCCCTGGAGACATGAGGATCTTGCTGGAGGAGCTGTCACTGGACCTTCTCCCCCTCGCCGTGGATAGGCAGTGAATCCTGGGTAACAGACCCAGACACTGAGGTCAGCTTCTGTTCTGGAGCCGTCGGATTGGCATTAAGAAATCTGTTATCCAGGTCTGAGAGACTTCTTGCTGGATCTCTCTCCATCTAAAGTGGCTGATTCTCCGTGCTACGAGTTCTGGGAGGAATAATCATTCACTGCAGCTGGAAAAAAGTGAAAATTATTTCTTACGTTCACCACAGGATAGAAACAACGTGTTGTGTTGTGTTTTTTGATTGTCTGTCTGAGTGGAGTGTCCTGTGTGAAAATGTCTGCAGCTGCTTTAAAGCCCAAACCCCCAGATTAACAGAGAGATGTATTGATATTAAACAAAAGATATTTGATGGGCTACAGAGCCTTTTGTGAATAATAATATGAAGCTATCTGTTGTTTGACATTTCAGCCCTGAAGACAAGCACACAGTTTAGACAGTCTCAAGGCCACCAAGCTAATTGAAAATAAACAATTATACTCTCCAGCATGTATCATTTACAGCAGAGAAGCCAAAACTATTTCAGATGAAAGGCCAAAATGCATCTGGATGGAAGGCCACGGGCCGAGAGTAAATGGTGGCGTTAAAGAACCAAAATGTATGTAATTCTGTGTAGATACAAACGTAACTGTGTATGCAATTTAATAGCGAACTTTACCAGTGCTATGGTTTATTTGCCGTAAAACTAAAATTAAATACTTTTAGCACACAAAAATATGTTGTAGTCATTACGGTTGGGATTTTTACAGCACTTTCAATAGTAAGAGATAATCATGCACATCTGAAATGCCTGGCAGCCAAATCAAAGGACACGGCAAGCCTTAATTTATTTATAAGGCCATGAAGTATGCAGTGGTTCTAATTTATTTTAAAAACAAACATTAAAACAGTTCATGTGTTTGTTGATATCTAATGTTACTTCATTATCTGAAGACTGATTGTGTTCAATGTGAGCTGGAATACAGAAGTAGGCAAGATACAACTGAAACCTCAACTTTTGAAAAGTTAAAAATAGAAAAGAATATCGCAAAGCAGGGCTTTGAAATGTAATGTAAAATACTGTTTTGCTATAAATTAGAACAATGTAGATATAGGTTTCTGCAAGGCATGTTTGGCAGGTTAATACAAACAAATAAGAACTAGAAGGGCACTTGGAGAGCACAAATAGACCTGTTGTTTCTGTACTCCTGCTGAACAAACACCAAAGCAACAACATAACCTCTATGTGGAGGTAATAACCAACACACACAGATAAATAATGTATACCAATGTCAAAGCCTCTCTCTGGGTTTCAGGTGCAGCCGAGACAAGAGTGTGGTGACGGAGCAGAAGACATAAAGACCCTCCAGAGCCCTACACTGATACATCTCAGCTCGGATCACTAACATGGTATACAAGGTGTTTATGCAATAGCTCATGCCATTCATAAGCAGTGTGTCAGGAAACAAATTCTACAACTCAGTGTACCAATTCACCAGATAGAATCCAAAGGGTCAGTTGAACATTAGTGAAAATCTAATGATCCTTTCTAGTTCCTTAATGTATCTTCATCATTACTATTCCTTGTATATAACATTATAATTTAATTTCTCTCTCTCTCACTGTTTCCTAATTTCATCTCAGGTTCTTACTCAGCTCAAAGAAGTGAATTTTTTCCCAAAATGGTATGAGTGTCATTTGATGCCAACGGTGATCCTGTGGCCAGATACGAGTGGTTACGGCAAACAAGTGAAAGTGGGAGCATCAAAATTGGTGAG
>NC_045735.1:30253129-30253673 GCF_008692095.1 Etheostoma spectabile | reverse complement strand
AATTGGTGACAGTAGGGCAATACGATGCATCACTGCCGGTGGGCCAGAAGTTTCAAATCAACAGGAACCTCACCTGGGTGGATGGTGGCACACAGGTAAGCAGCCCAAAAGCAATAGTTTAACATTAAAATGTTGATCATAATCAAAGGTACTAGCAGAATTTGGAGAGCAGGGCCACATCTTAACCTTTCCGGCATTGCACCGCTCGCAAAAGCGTACAGCTAGTACTACTAATCTTAAAAACAGACTTCATGGTCTCCTTCGGAATATGATCTATTCGGCAGAAACCAGATTGTAAAGGTATTTCAGCTAGCCCACACCAAGCACTCCCAGCAACAAGCAGAAAACTTGTACAGCACCTCCGTCCCCGAGATCACGCTTTCCTTAATCCAAATGCCGTCCAGTATGGGCATAAGTGCAGCAAGCTATAAGTCAAAAAAACTGACTCACCCACTAGACATTCATCTGCACACCAATGCAGCTACTTCTGTCGTTCAGTCTTGTCATCATAACTGTTTCTATGCCCATTCAGTTATGCCAGGCA
>NC_045735.1:30251979-30253119 GCF_008692095.1 Etheostoma spectabile | reverse complement strand
CCAGTACCATGAAAGCTAAAGCTAACTTAAAGCAAACTATACCAATCAATCTGGTCAGTTTATGCTCGCCTTTACTCAAAGTACAATCATTACTTAATCCTTTCAAGATTTTAGCAAACGACCCGCAACTCCAGAAATTCCAGAGGAAAATGGTGACAGATCCTCTCTTCATCTCGGAGTCCACAGTAG
Source organism: Etheostoma spectabile (assembly GCF_008692095.1). Taxonomy (NCBI): domain Eukaryota; kingdom Metazoa; phylum Chordata; class Actinopteri; order Perciformes; family Percidae; genus Etheostoma; species Etheostoma spectabile. Next base: position 30,252,930 of record NC_045735.1, on the reverse strand, counting down.
GGGGATCTCAGATCCACTTTATCTTGTCTTAAGTAATTAAATATTTTGGGAGTCTGTCGTTCCTGAATGCTACAGTGGTCGACAAATCTCATACACTTTCATTAATAAGTTGTTCCTATGTATCTAGATGATGGTGCGGTCCTTGCTAGTGAATTAAAGGAGCAAAGCCACAATATAAATAAAAAAATACACCTAACCATCTAATCTCATTCCGTCTTGCATTCTGCACCCCTCTCTCTGATCCTGTTTCTTTCTTCACCTCCTCTCACCGCTCCGTAGGGTCACGGCTTGGTGCTTGAGCGGATTCCCTTTTGAGGCATTCCCACACTGGCATAAGTAAACGGTTAAACTACAAGCAATTTTAGGCCCCATGATCAAATTATAACATTTTAAGTTCATGGTGTGGTCCTTGCTAGTGAAAGGGTATGATAGGTGGGAAATCTGGTCCAAAAATCTGCAGAAAAAACGTATTTGGCGCTATAACTCCCAAACCATACATCAAACATTCAAAACCTATATAGCCATGCGTTATCCGGATCCAACTGAATCACCTAATATGGGCTATGCCCATTTCTGCCTATACTTTTATGGGTGAAAAATCGTGATTTATCAAAACACAAATTTTTTGTTCTCCTCCTAAACCGTAAGACCGATCTGCTCAAACCCTGGCAGGTAGCATCTCCAGATCAACCTATCAAAAAGTTTGGAAAACAAATTTGTGTAGTTAACTATGAAAACACCAACTTTGCCATAACTTGCCCAATTAAATGCTATCAATGTGACACTTTAGATTCTTGTTTGCCATGACCCTCTCGAGGTGCAGCACACATTGGAAAAATTGGCCTCTAGGGGGCACTACAAGTACAAAATGTTTATATCTATCTGGTACGCATCAAATTTTGTAAAAAATTTGATGCATACCATCTAGGGCCACTCCTGAGGCCACCACTA
>NC_045735.1:30244150-30251969 GCF_008692095.1 Etheostoma spectabile | reverse complement strand
GGTACTGATTGATCGAAGTGGGCCTGGCCCATGGGACCCACATTTAAAACCAAAACCAACTTTTTCAAACTCATCCTAGGCCGTGCAACCAATCTGCATGAAGCATGATAAATAGCCTCTCCAGATGGACCTGACCAAAATTTATGGAAAGAATTTTGCTACATTAATGTATTTGATGACCAAACACATTTTCCTAGCTAGCTACCATACACATAGCATATCATATATCGGCCAAATTAAATGTTATCAACAAAGAAAGTGAGAACATTGTTCAACATGAGGGTCTGTACCAAATTGGGTAAAGATCGGCCATTAGGGGGCCCTATAGTCAATGTAGACCAGTTTGGGCCCTTTCACCCCTTTTGAGGTCAAGCGTGTTGTATACAACGCCAACCAGCACTTCTGATTCAAAACTTAATAACTTTATAAGTATAACTAGTAGAAACATACAGTCTTTTCTAGCTGAAAGCTAACAGTTGCCGCATGTTTCTGATGTCTTTGTTGTCTTCCTAGCCCTTACAGAAGGTTTTATATCCAGCCTAGAATTCCAGAGTTGTTTGGGGTCTTTGTGCAATTAATCCATACTGTTACATTCAAGATTGATACACTGTAGGTACAAAATGTTAATAGTTTGTCCTTTACATGTGTTTATTTTTACACTGGAGGATTCTAAATATGTAGAACTATTTTAGACAACACCATTGCTAGTGTGGCATTGCTGTGTGTGATATATTTGTCTTTATGGTCCTTAAACCATTGTAACATTCAAGTGACCTCACTGCAGCACAAATGTTAAAAAATATAACATCCCAGTTTTTCCTGAAAAAAATCATGTTCATAGATTGACTAAGGAACGGGGTTGATGTTATACAAGCTTTTATAGAAAATAAAACCAGGCGGACCAGAATTCTCTAGTATATTTGCAACGGCACCTACACACCTCTCAAAATTTCCTGATGTTTGCCTCCCCATCGTTACAGTTTTGTTAAATTTTCTACTGTTTTAAAAGTCATGCATTTTAGTCAACCAGTGTTGTGTCTAAGGTCGTTACAGAACAGAATGGCCTACAGTATTGACTCAGCCACCCAAAGAAACTCCAAACAGCCCTCTCTATACAGGGCACCAAGATCTACCAGCACGAGGCACAGCTGAGCACAATCAGCTGTGGCGTGAAGGACCTCACAGAGCATCAGGAATAGTTCCCAGCCTTTGTCACTACTCAGGTAACCCCCCCTGGCAGGGCACCTACACCACGTCTTCACTCACCTGGGGACGGCACCTTCGGATACACCACCTGTGGAGAGTCTTCCTGCTGCATCAACTAGGAATCATGCGGCTCCATTGTCTCTGCATTTGGCCCCCCCAGAATAGTTTTCAGGGGACTGTAGAACTTTATTAGTCCAGTGTGACCTGCACTTTAGGCACAACTCGGCAGCCTTTCTGTCAGACCAGGCTAGAGTGGCGTTCAATGTGTCCCTTTTAACATGCAGAGCCTCTGCTTGGGCCACTGTTGGATGGTCCAGAGACTCTAACATTTGCCAGTCACTTACAGTTTTCAGAGATACTATGAGCCAAACTATTTGATCACACCTCAGCTGCTGGTGAAGCCTCCAGGGCCCTCATGCAGATCAAACAGTGCCACCGTCAAGTAATAGATTATGCCATTGAGTTCCGTAATGTAGCCGCAGATAGCTGGTGGAAGACACCAGCTTTAATAGACATTTTTATGAATGAATTCTCAGAACCCATTAAGGATAATTTAGCGCTTTTTGGGCTTCCAAGGATTTAGAAGCTGTCATAGCCATGTCAATTTGTCTGGACAACAAACTATGAGAGAGGGAGAGAGAGCGGCATGCCCATCACCGAGGGGCGCCTCTACTCCATCTCAGGGCCGGAGAGGACAGCTATGGACGAGTACATCACCTCATCTCTGGCTGGGATAATCCATCCGTCCTCCTTTCCAGCGGGTGCAGGTTTCTTTTTTGTGGGTAATAAGGATGGCTCTCTCAGGCCATGCATTGACTATATTTCTTGAATGACATTACTGTAAAGAACCGTTACCAACTGTTGGAGAATTGTTTGAGTTTCCTATGTAGCAGAATGACTCTAACCCAATTATTAATTTCACACAAGCACATTTATTCAATGCAGACAGACAAAAATGCTTTCCGGGCAGTTAAACGTGCACGGTCCTAATGGAAACTTGTCTAGTACAGAGGTTCCCCAAAAAGGCACTTGGACAATGTTGTGCTCATATTATAAGGTTCCCCTTGTGGAGCCTGATTGGTCAGCTATATGGTTGCTGGGGACACTCCCTATTCTGCCTCTTCCCTCTTCCTTCTTGCCTATCTGTTTTTAATCGGTATCTTCAGTTATCATTTACCAACAAGACAGCTATGCTCACTCCTTCTCAGTCTGCAGTCCTGTTCTCTGAGTTATCAGACCGTCCTTGACTTTCTATGTCCGTCATCACAGAGCTCTTCTTGCGTCACTGTAGCTGTTGATTAAGACAGCACTTCCTGTTCTCTCCGCCTAGCTGCACCCAGCTGCCAAAGCATATGTATATATGTCACACTACACACACTCTTATTCACCTTTGGTTAATACAATTTATACTTCAAGCCAGCTTTTACGTGGCCGTTCCTGAGTGCCCTGCTCATCACCACCTCAGCCATTGTATTATTTTACCACACAACTCACATTAATCTTGTCTGCTTTTGGACGGCTCCAAACAGCCACAGTCTTCACTACACTAGATCTCAGAAATGCTTATCACCTCATCAGGATCAGAAAGAGATGAATGGAAGACATGAATGGTATCAACACATCAAATGGACATTACGAGTACCTTGTCAGGCCTTTTGGACTTTGTAATGCTCCAGCTTTTCTTCAGACATTTTGAAAGATGTTTTGAGGGTGTTTTGAATGTTTTGTGTTTGTGTACCTCAACGATATTTTGATTTTATCACCAGATACTGTGACTCATGAAGTCCTTCTGAAGGTGTTGAAGAACGATCTGTATGTCAAAGCTGAAAAATGTGACTTTTGTGTAGCTACTATCTACTCCGTCTCTGCTAATCAGTCTAATGGAATGCTTCGAATTACGACCGAAAACACTTGTATTTGACTACAAACAGTTATTTTTCACTATGCTGCAGTTTTACAAGCAAGAAAGAACAACTTAGGCCTGGCGGACACAATTTGCCTTTAGCATCTCACGTTCACCTGTAAGCTAGCAGGAATACACAAAGGTACAGCAATTCCTGGATTTGCCAACTTTTAGAGAAAGTTTTATTCAAAACTTCAGTTCTGTGGCCGCACCCCTGCTTGCACTCACTTCTTCCAAAGTATCCTTCCAGTGGACCTCCCAGGCAAAGGAAACTTTCTTGCTTCAAGGAATGTTTCACCACAGCAGTGGTACTCACTGTTCCTGAGTCACAATGGCAGTTTGTGGTTGAGGTCCATGGGTCCAATGAGGGCATTGGAGCGGTGCTGTCCCCGCCGTCCAGCAAGGTCAACAGGATGTACCCCTGCACCTTTTTGTTGCTTAAGTTGACTCCTGCTCGCACCTGCATGCTCACATGCCATCCAGGTGTTAAGCGGACCGTGTACGTGATCAAGCAGCGGTTCTTGTGGCCGATCATGGAGAAGGCGTTTTCCGAGTACGTGGTGGCCTGTCCAGTATGTGCCCAAAATAAGACCTTGCCTCGGGCCCAAATGATTCTGCTTCACCGGCTGCCTGTTTCTCAACGACCATGGTCCCACATCTCCATGTAATTTGCATCCGGATACTACAGGCCGGGCCAGAGGGTGTGGCTCCAAGGATTTCCAATATCAAAGGTCAATAATCCGGTTTCTCTGCGTCTACGCCTTCCCAGGTCTTTGAAGGTACACTCCTACCATGAAAGTACCATGTCAGCAAGATCAAGCCAGTCAAGGACATTATTCTGATGCCCACCTCCGCCCTCCCTCCGCCCTCCCTCCGCCCCCCTGGATCGTCAACGACGGCCTTGTGTAAACTGTCAGGAAGCTCCTGGCTGTCCACCACCATGGCCGCAGGAATTAATTCTTGATGGACTGGCAGGGATACAGTCCAGAAGAGCGTTCGTGGATCTCTTTACATTTTCATCGTGGACAATTACCTTATCAGGGACTTTTCTCGTGTCGGACAGACTCGGAGATTTAATGAGTTCCGTGAAAACAGAAGGATGGGTAAGGTAAGGGTTGGTATCCAATCCTGCGATCTCCAACTTCTCCAAATATTGCTCTTTGTGAGCACCTACCAGATGCCCTACCTCGACCGATACAGGCACAACTTGTTGAGAAGAAGAAGATAGTATTATTATTTTTTAGTGTTATTTATTTTATAGTACCTCTCCGGGAACCATCACCTTATCGTGGTGGAGAGGTTTGTGTGTCCCTATGATCCCTAGAAACCTGAGGCTGTGTGTCTTGGCACTGTGTGCTCCTGGAGGGTCTCCCATGGCACAAGTGGTCTCAGGTAAGGGGCCAGACAAAAGAATGGTTCAAAAACCATGAAAGATCGAGGTAGAAGAGGGAGTGACCCTGCCGGAGGAGGCCCGGGGCCCCCATCTGGAGCCAGGCCCAGCCGGCGGGTCGTCAGCGAGCGCCTGGTTGCCGGGTTTGCCACGGAGCCCGGTCGGCACAGCCCGAAGAAGCTACAGTGGCACCACCCTCTCCATCCAATGGGTTTCACACCTGTGGGGAGGAACGCTGGGGTCGGGTGCGCTGCCATATGGGTGGAGGCGAAGGCAGGGGCCTCGCGGCCAGCCAGAGGGCAGCAGAGGCTGGCTCTGGGGACGTGGAACGTCCCCTCTCTGTGGGGAAGGAGCGGAACTTGTGCGGGAGGTGGAGCGCTACCAGTTAGATCTGGTGGGGCTTACCTCTACGCACAGTCTTGTCTGGAACCGAATCCGGATAGGGGTTGGACTCTGTCCTACTCCGGAGTTGCCCAGGGTGTGAGGCGCGGGCGGGGGGGATACTCACAAGCCCCCGGCTGAGCGCCGCGCGCTTGGAGTTTACCCCGGTGGACGAGAGGGTCGCTCCTACGCCTGCGGGGATGGGGGGGGGAAAACTGGATGTTGTTTTGCATATGCACCAAACCGGAGTTCAGAGTATTCTGCTTCTTGGGACCTTGAATGGAGTCCTATATGTGCTCCAGTAGGGGACTCCATAGTTCTGCTGGGGGACTTCAACGCACAGGGGGCAATGATGGAGAACTTGGAGAGGCATGATTGGGAGGAAGGCCTCCCTGATCTGAATCAGAGTGGTTGTTTGTTGTTGGACTTGTGTGCTAGTCATGGATTGTCCATAAACAACACCATATTCGAACATAGGGATGCTCAAAGTGTACGTGGTACCAGAGCACCCGAGGCAAAGGTCAATGATCAATTTATAATCGTTTCATTGATCTGGGCCGTATGTTTTGGACACTCGGGTGAAGAGAGGGGCAGAGCGTCAAGATGATCACCATCTGGTGGTGAGTTGGGTCAGGGGGTGGGGGAGGACTCTGGACAGAATTGTAAGCCCAACCGTAGTGCGGGGTAAATGGGAAACGTTGGAGGAGGCCCTGTCCGACGAACTTTAATCAACACACTCCAGCGGAGCTTTTCGTGCATCCCTGTGGAAGCTGGGGGCATTGAACCTGAGTGGACAAGTTCAAAGTTTCATGCTGAAGCTGCGCGGGGGCTGTGGTCTAAGGGTCTAGGTGCCTTCAAGGCGGCGGTAACCCAAGAACACCCTGGTGGACACTGGTGGTCAGGAAGCGTGACGAAGAAGGGTCCTTCCGGGATTATGTTTTCCAGGGACTCCGAGCAGTTGCAAGGTACAGACGGGTCCCCGAAGGGCTGCAGCACTTGCGTGACAGAGGGCAAAAGCAGGGTGTGGGAGAAGTCGGAGAAGACATGGAGAAGGACTTTCGGTCAGCCACAGGTGCTTCTGGAAAAACCGTTGCCACCTCAGGGAGGGGAGAAGGCGGGACTCATCCAAGCTGTATACAGTAAGGATGGGACGGGTTGACCCAACTGGGGAGGTAAAAGAGAGGTGGAAGGAGCACTTTGTGGAACTCCTAAATCCAGCGACACGTCTCGTGTTGTGGAGGGAGAGCTGGAGGATGATGGGGGATTAGTCAATTTCCCTGGTGGAGGTCGCGAGGTAGTCAAACAACTCCACAGCGGCAAAGCCCCAGGGATTGATGAGATCCGTCCAGAAATGCTGAAAGCTCTGGGTGGGGAGGTTTGTCTTGGTTGACCTCTTAACATTGCGTGCGCCTAAGGAGTGCAGACAGGGGGGTGGTTCCCCTCTTCAAAAGGGGACCAGAGGGTGTGTGCCAATTACAGGGGTATCACACTTCTCAGCCTCCCTGGTAAAGTCTACGCCAAGGTGCTGGAAAGGAGGGTCGGCCGATAGAACCCGGATTGAAGAGGAACAATGCGGATTCCGTCTGGTCGTGGAACAATGGATCAGATCTTTACTCTCGAGTTGCCCAACCAGTCTACATGTGTTTTGTGGATCTGGAGAAGGCGTATGACCGGGTCCCCCGGAGAAACTGTGGGAGGTGGTGCGGGAGTATGGAGTGAGGGGGTCCCTCTAGGGCCATCCAATCTCTGTACGACCAAAGCGAGAGCTGTGTCCGGGTTCTCGGCAGTAAGTCGGAACGTTCCAGGTGAGGGTGGCCTCCGCCAGGGCTGCGCTTGTCACCAATCCGTTTATAATATTATGGGACAGGATATCGAGGCGTAGTCGAGGCGGGGAGGGGTGCAGTTGGTGGGCTTAGGATCTCATCGCTGCTTTTTGCAGATGATGTGGTCCTGATGGCGTCATCGGTCTGTGACCTTCAGCACTCACGGATCGGTTTGCAGCTGAGTGTGAAGCAGCTGGATGAGGATATCCCTCAAAATCTGAGGCCAGGTTCTCAGCAGGGAACCGATGGAGTGCTTTCTTCGGTAGGGATGAGTCTTACCCCAAGTGAGGAGTTTAAGTACCTGGGGTCTTGTTCAGAGTGAGGGGACTATGGAGAGTGGTCGGAGAATCGGAGCAGCTGTGGCGGTATACATTCTGTTTATCGCACCGTTGTGACGAAAAGGGAGCTGAGCCGGAAGGCAAAGCTCCGATCTACCGGGCAATTTTGTCGTCTACCTCACCTATGGTCATGAAGGCGGGTTATGACCGAAAGAACGAGATCCAGGGTACAAGCGGCCAAAATGGGTTACTCAAAAGGTGGCTGGCGTCTCCCTTAGAGATAGGGTGAGAGCACAGCCATCCAGAGAGGAGCTCGGAGTAGAGCCGCTGCTCCTTCGGTCGAAAGGAGCCAGTTGAGGTGGTTGGGCATATGGTAAGGATGCCTCTGGGCGCCTCCTAGGGAGGTGTTCCAGGCACGTCCAGTAGGAGGAGGCCCGGGGAAGACCTAGGACTAGGTGGAGAGATTATATCTCCACCTGGCCTGGGAACGCCTCGGGATCCCCCAGTGGAGCTGGGATGTGGCATGGGAAAGGGAAGTTTGGGGTCCCCTACTGGAACTGTGCCCCCGCGACCCGATACCGGATAAGCGGTAAGATGGAGGATGGGATGAAAAAAAATTAAACTGCCACATGTCTATACATTGTTTTTAGCTGTTCTTGCATTGTATTGTGCCATCTGTCATGGGATCCTCATGTGTTTCTGGTCACATGTTTGCAAAGGGTGAATTATAAGCGTACATACGACATTTTTAGAGTGAAGCTATAGATTATATTCCGCATGAAACAAGTGCAAACTGTACACTACAGCCACAAACAGTTCTTCTAAAAGTGGTGGTCTT
>NC_045735.1:30213722-30244125 GCF_008692095.1 Etheostoma spectabile | reverse complement strand
GGTCGGGTGCGCTGCCATATGGGTGGCGGCGAAGGTCAGGGGCCTCGACGGACCAGACAGCGGGCAGCAGAGGCTGGCTCTGGGGACGTGGAACGTCACCTCTCTGTGGGGGAAGGAGGAAGGAGAGGAACTGTGCGAGGTGGAGCGCTACCAGTTAGATCTGGTGGGGATTACCTCTACGCACAGTCTGGTCTGGAACCGTACTAATGGAAGGGGTTGGGACTTGTCCCATATCCGGAGTTGCCCAGTGTGAGGCGCGGGCGGGTGTGGAGATAATCACAAGCCCCCGGCTGAGCGCCGCTGCGTTGGAGTTTACCCCGGTGGACGAGAGAGGTCGCCCTACGCCGCGGGTGATGGGGGGGAGGGAAAACTGACGTGGTTGTGCATATGCACCAAACGGAGAGTTCAGAGTATTCTCTTCTTGAGGACCTGAATGGAGGTCCTATATGGTCGCAGTAGGGGACTCATATGTTGATGGGGGACTTCAACGCAACACCAGTGGGAAAGGATGGAGAACTGGAGAGGAAGATGGGAGGAACGCCTCCCTGCTCTGAATCAGAGTGGTGTTTGTTGTTGGACTGTGTGGTAGTATGGATTGTCCATAAACAAACACCATATTCGAAAGCATAGCGAGGCTCAAAGTGTACGGGGTACCAGAGTCACCTAGGCAACGGTCAATGGATCAATTTTATAATCGTTTCATTGATCTGAGGGCCGTATGTTTGGACACTCGGGTGAAGGTGCGGGCAGAGTGTCAAAATAATCAACCATTGGTGGTGAGTTGAGTTCAGGGGGTGGGGGAGGACTCTTGGACGACTGGTAAGCCAAAACGCGTAGGCGGGGAAAAGTGGAAAGTCGGAGGAGGCCCCTGTCCGACGAACTTTAAATCACACCTCAGCGGAGCTTTTCGTGCATCCCTGGGAAGCTGGGGGCATTGAACCTGGTGGCAAAGTCAAAGTTCATTGCTGAAGCTGCGGCGGGGAGCTGTTGGTCCTAAGGGTCTAGGTGCTCAAGGCGCGTAAACAAAGAAACACCCTGGTGGACACTGGTGGTCATGGGAAAGCCGGTCGCGAAGAAGGAGTCCTTCCGGGATTATGTTTCCCAGGGACTCCGGAAGCAGTGGCAAGGTAACGAACGGGTCCCCGAGGGCTGCACTCTTGCCGTGACAGAGGCGAAGCAGGGGTGTGGGAGAAGTCGGAGAAGACATTGGAGAAGGACTTTCGGCATGCACCCAAGGGGCTTCTGGAAAACCGCTTCGCCACCTCAGGGGGGGGAGGGGAAGCAGCGGAACTCATCAAAGCTGTTATACAGTAAGGATGGGACGTTTGTTGACCTCAAATGGGAGGTACTAGAGAGGGGTGGAAGGAGCACTTTGGGAACTCCAAACCAGCGGACACGTCCTCGTGGTGGAGGCAGAGCTGGAGGATGTGGGGATTATCGTTCAATTGTCCTGGGGAGGTCGCTGAGGTAGTCAACAACTCCACAGCGGCAATAGCCCCAGGGATGATGAGATCAGTACAGAAAATGCGGAAAGCTTGGGTGGGCGTTCTGTCTTGTTGACACGTCGTTACATTGCGTGCGCCTAAGGGTGCAGACGGGGTGGTGGTTCCCCTCTTCAAAAAGGGGACCGGGAGGGTGGTGCCATCCAGGGGTATCAGCAATTCTCAGCTCACTGGTAAGTCTACTCCAAGGTCATGGAAAGGAGGGTTCGGCCCGAGAGTCGAACGCGGATTGAAGAGGAACAAGGCGGATTCCGTCCGGTCGTGGAAACAAGGATCAGATCTTACTCTCGGAGTATGACCAACCAGCTACATGTGTTTTGTGATCTGGAGAAGGCGTATTATGACCGGGTCCCCCGGGCGAAATCTGTGGAGGTGGGCGGGAGAGGAGTGAGGGGTCCCTTTAGGGCCATCCAATCTCTGTACGACCAAAGCGAGAGCTGTGTCCGGGTTCTCGGCAGTAAGTCGGATCGTTACAGGTGAGGGTGGCCTCCGCCAGGGCTGCGCTTGTCACCATCTGTATAATATTATGGGACAGGATATCCGAGGCGTAGTCGAGGCGGGGAGGGGTTTTGCAGTTTGGTGGGTTCGGATCTCATCGCTGCTTTTTGCAGATGATGTGGTCCTGATGGCGTAATCGGTCTGTGACCGTCAGCACTCACTGGATCGGTTTGCAGCTGAGTGTGAAGCAGCTGGGTGAGGATCATCACCTCAAAATCTGAGGACATTTTCTCAGCAGGAAACGGATGGAGTGCTTTCTTGGTAGGGATGAGTCCTCTACCCCAAGTTGAAGGAGTTAAGACCTTGGGGTCTTGTTCACGAGTGCGGGGGAATATGAGATTTGGTCGGAGAATCGGAGCAGCTGGTGCTGGTATTACATTCTGTTTATCGCCACCGTTGTGACGAAAAGGGAGCTGAGCCTGGGAAGCAAAAAAGCTCGCGATCTACGGGCAATTTTGTTCCTACCTCACATATGGTCATGAAGGCTGGGTTATGACCGAAAGCCCGAGATCCCCCCCCAAAGGGTAACCAAGCGGCCAAAATGGTTACTCAAAAGGTGGCTGGCGTCTCCCTTAGAGATCTAGGGTGAGAAGCAAAGCCATCCGAGAGGGAGCTCGGATAGAGCCGTGCGCCTTCGAGTCGAAAGGAGCCAGTGAGGTGGTGTGGGCCATATGGTAAGGCGGCTCTGGGCAGCTCCCTAGGGAGGGTTCCAGGCACGTCCAGTAGGAGGAGGCCGGGGAAGACTAGGACTAAGGTGGAGAGTTATATCTCCACCTGGCCTGGGAACGCCTGGGATCCCCCGTCGGAGATGGTGATGTGGCTCGGGAAAGGGAAGTTTGGGGGGCCCCTCTGGAAAACTGTGCCCCCGGGACCATACCGCTACGCGGTGAAGATGGAGGGATGGCTGAAAAAAAAATAAACTCCACATGTCTCTACCTTGTTTAGCTTGTTCTTCATGTATTTGCATTCTGGCATGGCTCCTCGTGTTATGGTCCGTGTGCAAAAGGGTGAATAGAAGTGAATACCATCATTTTCGATTGAATTATAGTTAGATTTGCACTGAACAATGCACACTGACACTACAGCCAATACAAGTCTTCTAAAAGCGGTGGTCTTTCAGTTACAGTTGGTTACAGTGACAAATTAAAATTTCAGAAAAATCTATGGCCTTTTCAAGACAGACTTTAAAAAATGTGAAATAGCCATTAATTCGCAGAGCTTTGTAGCTAAAGTGACTATATGTTGTTTTTCGTTGTGTGCCAGGTTCGTGTCAGTGGCACTGACAGCTGTCCTCAGGAACTCGTAAAGACTGCAGAGAAAGAAATTATCCATTGCTGTTTGATTGCATACCGGTCCTGAAGGATGAGATAGCAAGTAGGTAGTGTTTGTTCCCCAATATCTACAGTACAACATCAAAATGACAAACAATTTGCCTTTTGAATTTGAAGCCTGGATGCTGTCTTCAGGTGCCTCTAAGATGTAAACACTGCATGGCCCAGCCATTGTCTCAAATTGGGATGTTCAATTTCTCACCACTGAACACCACTACTCTGAAAAATACTATCGCCAACAAAATCACCCTACCAAGAGCCTTTGCTCGATGGGTGGTTTTAAGCCCCTAAAGTCGGACTTCCAGGAAGTGCAGGGACCGTTCATCCACACTGAATAACGTGTGCAGTCTTGTTTTGATCAATATCAGAACCTTTCCCAAAAATTCCAAAACAGACTGTTGGCCTTATCATCAACTGCCTTTTATTTATTCAAGTGTGTTTTCTGTCCTTTAAAAGCTTTCCTTCTCTATTCTCACTGTGTACAATGATGTGTACTAGGGGCGGCTGTGGCCATGTAGAGTGGTTGCCTGGCATCGGAGGTTTGGTGGTGCGATCCACGCCCCTGCAGTCATGTCGAGTGTCCTGGCAAGGACCACTGACACGAGTTGCCCCCGGTGCTGTGCATTGAGTGTGAATGTGTATGAAGTTTATCTGATGAGCAGGTGGCCTTGAGGCAGTCCCCAGCCACAGGTTTGAATGTGTGTGAATGGTGAATGTTTCCTGTAGATGTAGATGCATGGTGGTCAAGAATGGAAATAAGCGCTATATAAAATACAGCAATTTACGTATGTCTTCTGATTTGTATGTGCTTTTGTTTCTCATGTCAAAGCAGTTTGGAAACTATTGTCTTTAGAGGTGCTATACACACAACTATTATTATTAGTATTATATTTATTAAACCGCTAAAGCCTGTTTGTTAAATTTTCAGATTCCCTGATTGTTCCCTTGCCCCACGGAGTTATGGCCGCATGCAGAGAGAGACCACTTGTCTCCCCGAGCTGTCGAGTTTCTTCCTACAAAGATGGTCCTAGGAATCATCCTGGCTGCAGTTCAGTTGGTGGCGCCTGTCTGGCCATTATAACAGCAGCTGTGTTCTATAGTAACAGGACATCCCAATTGTCCGGGGCCAACACATCTGAGCGAGCTTCCTGCTGCCTCTTCTCCCTAACTCATGTTTCTTATGTTCCGAACTTTCATTGGAGCACCCTCTGAGTGGTCCGGCATGCTGCGCCACACGAGTTTGGGTCAAATTTGTCCTCTCGTATGTCTGTGGTCTTGGAAAAACAATAGTAGTGTTAAGGCCGTTAGAGTACACTCCAGGTAGTATGTCATGAAATGGTTTGTCCTCCACAGCAAAAGAAGGACAAGTAGTTTCTTTTACGTTATTCAAGTTTAATTGTACTATTTGGTTTAGTTCTTAGTCCCCTTTCCAATGAAAAAACTAACTAATACAAGAAGGTAATCATCTGGGGTGTGCATTAGGCTAAGCGTTTGGGTTTATGGGCATGTGGCTCGGGTACATAGGCCTATGGCTGTCTTTGTTTGGTGAGTGTCTAGCTCGGAAATTACCTGAGAATTTACTGAGGCAAGCTCATCACCTGCGCTGCGATATCTGGCAGTTGGATACCTTTATCCCGGAATATCGCAGCTCTCCTGGTAAATGACTGTGGTGTGGAGATATTTGCCATCGGCCTCAGTTTTGGACTAATACTGTGGATATTGCTCCAAAGTGTTTTATCAGATTGTTTACCGCAGAGACGAACACCAGGAAACATAATGACACAAAAATAAGTCCTAAGACATCTGATGTTGGAAATAGTCTAGATGGCAACATACAGTATAACGCTTATGCTGATGTGTATCCAAACAAAGTCGTCACCCTTGTTGTCTAAAATAGGATATTTTTGCCATTAATATTCTTAATTATCAATCTTGTGATGTCCTTTTAATGTTCCGTTGTCTTTTTATAAATATTCTTCCTCATGGCTAAAAATATAAAAAATGAAAGACTAAATTAATAAAATCACAAACATGAACTTTCATTTAAATGGAAATAAATTCCTTTTAAATATTCTGTCTGTATCTGGATTTTTTGAAATGGGATGAAGGTGCACATTTGTAAGCTTAAATCTAAAAAGCTAAAGCAAAGCCAAAGACATGAAAAGGATGGGACATGGATAAGGCCATCCTCTATCGGATGCAAATTAAAACTGATGTCCAGTAGAAGGAGGAACGTTTTATCTGGAACATAGAAAACCACACATGCCCCACATGCACAGTTGAGGGAAGGGAGATCTCTGATCTTGTATTGTATGATCCTGTCTCTGGGTTTGAAGGGTGAGCGAACTCAGCTCGTGCCCGAATGATTCTGGGATGAGTTAAACAAAGGGCTGGGCGACAGAGGACCGGACTGGGCTGGGGTCAGCACTCAGATCCATCTGTGAAATGTAAGCTCAGGGTACCACTCGTATACCGGCGTTGCAATGGATGGTACTATGGTATTGGTGTTTTGTCCATACACTACAACATGCAAAACAGGTGAAGCATAACTACACCACTTGCCTGAGCCACAAGATGACAGGACGGTTAGTAAGGGGAGAATGGGGGGATGAGAGGATGATTACGATGGTGGGGATTACAAGTTTTGATTTAGATCCTGTGATACATTTGAGGTGCAGGTTTGTGTTGGATGAACAAAATAAATATTGAAGACATGAAGTGCCAATTTCAGTATTAGTCATAAAATATGCAGGTAAATATATTCATAAATTACAAATTCGAGTTGATGTTGGAAAAAGCATATTAACTGAAAATGTATTAGTATAACAACTGACTTATATATTTATGAGACAACTGAAGACCAGTGACATAAAACTTTTGACCAGGCAATAGGATTTTGTCCATTTTGACCTCCATTTAATCGTTTGAAGTTTGGTGTTCAGCCCAGGTGTTTGATGCCTGTACGGATTTTGTGTATGCAATTCCACTTGGATGCCACTATGTACTTTTCTCTTAAGTTGTGACTACTTGATTAAGAGACTTGCTGAGGGTCTCTGCGCGCATATACACCCGGGGAATGAGCTCTCAAGGGGCAATGATCTTTGCCAGAGGAAGATAAACAACAGCACGGGCTGCCCAGGAATTCAAACCGGTTATCACATCTAGGACGCATGAGGCCGGGGCCCGTGGCAGTGCATGTGGCATTACAGCTTTCAATAGCTGGACACGGTGTTTAAACACGGTGATAATGATCAAAACTGGTATGGGGATGGGCTGTAATGGGAGTTGGGTCCCGGCAATCCAGCAGCATTGTCACGAATCATCGGGCCCTTTAACATACCCAAGTAAATATTTGGATTTCGGAGAAAAAAAAGGCATAGAGACATGCTGTCTATTATTTTGTGTGTCCCATAATATTTAACCTGTTCTTACCCTTCGGTGAGCTACTTTGCACTTGTGCATGTCTGGCAATAAGCAGCGTACCAAATTTCTCAGAACCGGTCCCTATGATCGTTCCAAGGCTGACGCGGCTTGGCCAAGCTGGTAAAACACTTGGCTGGACTTGGATGGTGCTGTCAGGTCAAGAGTCAGAATAGGGCAATAATGGTTATGGCGTCTTTCGGAGTCAGCCCACAGAAGGGGATCTGTGGTAATACTCTGAATCTTTCTATCGGCCCACACGTTAGCAGGATCCAGAGAGTAGTGATGTTAGCGCAGGTTTGATTTCCCCTAGGTTGACATGTCCAGCAAACAAAAGCACAACAAACATTTTTACTGTAAATCGTGAGAGGACAATTGTTTTTATGTTCATGACAAATGTAATGTTCCTTTTTCATCACGTTTATGTATCCTGATATGTTATTAAATTGGGCAAATCGACCAAAAAGTGGCTAAAGTGTCACATAGGCCTATCTATTGTTGTTGGTGTTATTTCTTGACATGTATTTTTAAAACCGATACTGATTATTTGAAAGGTATCTCCAGGTCAAACAGCTATGGTTGGTTGTGGCATTCATTCCCATGGAGACATTAGGATTTCGGCTGGAGGAGCTGGTCACCGAGCACTTCTCACCTCGCAGTGATAGGCAGTGAATCTGGGTAACCCGCCCCCAGACATGCTGGAGATTCAGCTCTGTGCTGGGAGCCACGGATTGGGCATTCAGACAATCTGTCAGCCAAGGTCTGGAGAGACGTTTGATGGATACTCTCCCTCTAAAGTGCTGCCCCTTCAGTGCTACTGAGTTCTGGGAAGGTCATTCAACTGCAGGCTGGAAAACGTGAGACTTTGTATTTAGTTTAACAATAAGAGAGGGCCCACAGTTGAATCCTAATGGACAGGTTCTTTTGTGTTTTTGTTACGTGTTCTCTAGTTCCATTAAGGCCATCATACTGACAGGGACATCAGATCATTCAATTTATTTAAACATTTTTAGGCAATTCATGTTGTATTAATTACATTAATGTAGCTTGGTAAAAGATGACTAATTGTCTGATGACTGATTTGTGTTGACTTGTGACTCTGAGCTAGTGCGCTGGCAAAATATGCCAAACAATGCTTTGAAAGTCTTGAAAACAGTATGTTTTACCAATAAATAGAACATTGGTAGACTTATGGATTCTGCAAGGCATGTGAGCCATGTTGAAAATAAATAAATAAATCAGCGACAACTAAAAGGGTCCTTTGAGAAATGCAGAAATCATTTCTCGCCAATGTTAACGAAGTAAAAAACTAATGTGTATGCCCCGTGTTGGATCTAATCAACACTTTAAGGGTTTTTCCCTGGGCACAGGATTACAACCTTTCTAAGTTGCATGGAAAAGAGGCCGTTTTTCCATCCCATGAATAAGACAAAACAACAAAACCTACTGCGGAGAGTAGACTAGGTAAACACCATAGGAATGTAATATGAATAGCAAATATATTGTCAAGGCCTGTGTCAATGTTTTTTAGAGCTGCCATAGAAAAGAGATTATGTGATGGAACTGAAGACATAAGACGGCTCCAGGAGCCCGTACACTGAACACATCCAGAGATCGGATCACTAACGGGATACAAGGCCGGTTTATGCAAGCAGCTCATGCCATTCATAAAAGCAGTGTTTGTCAGAAACCAAATTCTACAATCAGTGTGACAAATGCACCAGGGATAGAATCTAAAGAGGTCAGTTGAACTAAGTGAAAACACCAATTACTTTTTTTGCATAATGTACATTATGAATAAAAAAAAGAAATGGTTGTTGGGTGATTACCACTGGTTTCCTTTATTTCATCTTTACAGTTCTTACTCAGCGGAAGAAAAGTAAATTTACCCAAAATGGTTAGATGTGTCATTTGATGCCAACGGGGATACTGTCGCCAGATAATGAGCTGGTTAATGGCAAAAAAGTGAAAGTGGTAGTATGAGTTGTGCAGTAGGGCAATATGATGCACACTGCCGGGGGGCAAAGTTCCATAATCAACAGGACCTACCTGTGGATGGGGCACACAAGTACGATCCACAAGCATAATTTAATGTATAGATGGATTTGTAGGGTCTAATAGTGCACATTGAACGCCGGCACGTAATTGTTCTTCCCAATCACAACATGAGCCTGCTTGTACAGTAGACTAATGACAAACATAATCTACTTTGAATGACTACTTTCGTTTTTCAATATTAAATCGGATTATTACCTAGTAAAGACATCTGGCTGTACATTACTAAAATAAATAAATGCCTTTTTTTTTCCCAAAAGTTAATAAAGGTAAAATAAATATATAAATGTGTCAATTAAGTTCAAAAATAAAATACCATCTGATTTAATCCTAAAACCTTCAGGGAATAACTGAAGATATAGGAGTTGTTTCTAGGTATGTGCAGGTGCCTTGTGTCAGGTGCTCGAACAGCTGTCCTCCAGGAACCGTAAAGTGCTGCAGAAAGGAAAACCCATTGCTGTTATGATGGATACCGTTCCTGAGGGAGGCGATAGCAATCCTACAGGTATTTGTTTTTTCCTAATCCGTAGCAAATGTAGGTCCAGTCAAGATTACAGTAGGATTGGGTAAAGCCCTTTTTGTTTAATCTTCAGATTCCCCCTTGATTGTTCCTTGTCCCAAGGAGTTCTGGCCACTGCAGAGAGGAAACTTGTTTTTTTTTTTTTTTTTTTTTTCTCCCAAGCTGGAGAGTTTTTCTACAACGAGGTCTAGGAATCATCCGGGCTGCATTCTAAGGTTGGTGGCGCCGGTTCTGGCCATTACAACAGCTGCTGGTTCTATCGTCCCAGGACATCCCCGACTGTCATGGGCCAAAAACTTGAGTGAGATTCCTGCTGCTTTCTCCCTCTCTTGATGTTTTTTTTTTTTTGCTTAGGTCATGAACTTCATGGAGCACCATTCTGAGTGGTCCTTGCGGCTGCTGCCACACAGCGTTTGGGGGATCCCCTTTGTTCCTCTGTAGTCTGTGTCTTGGAAAACAATCGTAGTGTTAATGGCCTTTACGAGAACACTCCCAGGTAGTACATGTCATGAAATGTTGAGTCATCCACGCAAAGAATGGACTGTAGGGTCGTTAACGCTTCTTCAAGTTGTAATATGTACTATTGGTTGGGTCTTACTCCCCCTTTTCCAATGAAAAAACCTAACCATATTACAAGGAGACGATCATCCTGGAGGTGGGCATTAGGCTCAGCTGTTGGGTATGGACTGTGATCGGGTACATAGGCTACTGGCTGTTTTTTGCTTGGCGTTAGCGGCCCTAGATCGGAAATTACCTGATAATTTTGAATGAGGGCCAAGCTCATAACCTTCAGCTGCTGATATTCTGGGCGTCTGGATAACCTTTATCCTGCCTATCTCCAGCTCTCTGGGAAATGTCTGGGCTGTGGAGATATTGCCATTTGGCCTTCCAGTTTGGCCTAATACTGTGTATATCTGCCTCCAAAATGTTTCATCATATGTTAAGCCTGAGCCAAAAACACCAAAAAACAGTGAATGAACAAAAGTCAGCCGAAGATTTGGAGGTTGGGAAATAGTTAGGTTGGCAATGCACAAGTGTAATGTCATCTTGGAATGTCCTTAATCTATGTCTCATTGTAGAAAAAAGTATTACTAAGTTACCTGAAAAAGATAAAATAATGTGAATAAAGAAAGTCAAAATGCATAACAAAAAGTGTGGTACTGATTTCTGTCCAACGTTTTGAGTAAATCTACTAGTTAAATATTTGTAGGATAATAACACAAGTTTAATCATTCAAACTAAGTTGATTAGAATGAGCAAGCTAAGTTATAGGTCTTATCTAAAATGCATTGTAAAGATAACACATGATAGTCGCACCAACAATACTGAAAAGTGGCTGTGTAGTCTAAGTGGGTTAATTAAAAAAAACCAAACAGATTGTGTTTCACTGCACATTGCTGCAACTCCTCTTTTCACCCTGGTGTTAGCGCTCCGTTTTAGCATTGAGGCTCACCTCTGTTCCATCTTTTTTGGGAGTCGCACAGCAATACCTAGGTCAGCACTGCAGGGCCAGTCAGAAAGCAGAGTATGAGGCGGGACATGCTAGCAGTTAGGCAAGGCATCATAACTGTGTTACAAAGTGATGCACATTAGAGGATGGATACCGACCCGAGCCGACGGGGGACCCAACGGTACCCGACGGGCCGGGCGGTGCGAACAAGTTTAGAAAGGATGCGCGGGTTGGGTCGGCTCGGTACTCAAACGCGGATAAGCATTGAACATTGTGAATTTAAAACAGCTTATTTGGAGGTAATGGGCTTGTTGCCCCGTGGTCATGATGCGCTATTGCTGTTGACATTTCAGAATGCCTTCCACAATGCTTAATAAAAGCGGGGGCTTTCCACACCAAACAAACGTACAGTGTCATTAGGTAGGAGAACAAATGCAATTTTTAACTGTGTGGGCTAGGGTCGGGCTCAGGACCTAAATATTCTCAATGCCTGTCGAGCCGGGTCGGGGTTCGGTACTGCTCTGTCGGACGCGGGCCGGGCTGGGACAGAAAAATCCGGCCCGATCCGCACTCTAATGACATTTGCACACAAGTGAAGGCTGGGATACAGCGAGCAGTTTGTGAATAGGGTATTTGTTAGAGATGGAAGTACTTGGTGGACTGGGCTTGTGCACTTTAAAACCTTTACATGCATAAAAAGTGCCATAACACAATAAAGGAAAGGGAAAGCCCAAAAAGCATAAAAATTAGTTCTTAATCCCAAACAAATAGTAGTGATATGGTTGGGTCCGGCTGGGTGAGTGAGCCCAACTCGCCAGACCTCGCTCGTTTGGACATTTCTTGTCTGGCAAGAGTGGTCTAGTCTGAGGGCTGCGTGTTGATTCCGGTGCGGATGAAAATGTTTGACATTGAAATTGTCGTCAGCTCGCCCATTCCTCACTTACCCTAAACACTCCCCTTCATGCCACTAGTCTTCAATGGTCAGTCTCCCCCACTTGTCACCCACTGTAATCCCCCACTACAGCTTAGTACTTCCAGTAACCACCACAAGTCGGGCCATGGTCTTCAGTAAAGACCAAGGCATTGTCATGCCTCCCCCCATTACGCCCCACGGCCTGCTCCATAGCCCCCTCCAGACGCTCCTCTCCCTTCCAGCCGCTTGTTTACTAGCTGCCTGAGTGGTAGGAGGCTATGGACAATTCATCAAGATGCGTAGCTGCCGGTTGTTCATTCCCTTTGTGTTCCCGTTGGGGCAGGCTTCTTTTTTGTGTACAAAAAGGACACACCCTTAGCACTTGTGGTGATTAACCTACGAATGATTATCAACTTGTACGAATCAGGAGGGGGAAAAGGGAAAACACTGCCTGAACACATTTGATCTTCTCCCACAACCACTCCAACCTGCATTTAAGCTAGCCTTGAGGAGAGGGGGCGAGGATGGGCATTGGTTGGAGGGGCTCAACAGCTTTTTAGTCTGATGATAACAAAAACCTCGCAGCATTCCACACGCCCAGAAGCGAATAAAGTCCTGCCAAGCTAGGTGGGCCTGTTCTGCGACCGGGTTCACGTCACCTTATCAACCGCCCAGATACCGCACTACCAACTTGATGCTCTGTCCGTCTCCATGTCTCCGACAACCCGGAAGAAGACCATCTTTCCCTTTCCTGCCTGTGTTCCTTGGCCGGGAAGTGGAGTTCGCAGTTTTCTGCCGCTGCCAATGTCTACAGCTCCTGACCCCGGGGTGCTGCCCGCCAATAGCCTCTAATCCCCCTGGTTCAGTCCTCCAGTGGGCGCACTCCTCTAGGTTAGCTGTCACCCAGGAAAAGCTTAGAAACTGTGTCTTTTCAGCCAATGGTTATGGTTGCACACCGCGGAGAAGTATGCCCAGACTTTGTGAGATCTTGTGAGGGTGCGCCCGCGCCTAAGCCTTCCTTGCAGCTGGCATCTATTCTGCTTTGCCCCGCTGGTCCCGGTTGGCCCTGGGACCAACATTCCCCTGGAATTTGTTACCGGTCTGTCCAACTCATCGCAAGGCAAAACGTCTACTCCGTGATGGTGACGTTCTCCAAATCGGCCACTGGTCCCTCTGTAATGGTTGCCAGGTCTTTTGATAGGGAAAGTACATGTATGTGGGGACCATGCAGTAGTGTATTGTTGGTTTCCATATTGATAAAGATATAGCTGTGTTTAGTGGCTGGATGGTATCACGTGTATGGTCTGATGTTGTGTAGTTTCTTCTTTGAAGTTGAAATGCTTTTTTCTAATGTAGCTTTCTAGAAATGACAATGGGTGGTGACGTGAGGGGAGACTTCAGATGATCAAATTGGGTGGAGAAGACGGAAAGAAGCAGTCGGGTTTTTAGAGGGCGCAGCGTGCAGTTTTTCCCGGAGACACAGCTCTGGATAAAAAACTTTTCGGTGGATACAAACTGGGATACTCCTGTACTACAACGGCGACCCTGGTGCGAAGGATCGTGGCGAGGTTGTTAAGTTGTCAGTGGGCCAGTTAGTACTGCGGGCTTTCGCCACGCTTCGCCGGCAGGTTTGTATTTGCTTACTCTGGATACGGACTATTTAAGTTTATTGAATGACATTGTTTTGTTGGGACGTTGGGTGTTTTGGGGAAAACGTGTTTAAAGTGGGGGACACTTTGAGCGAGCTGTAAAGAGGCGTACGGAGGGGGTGTGTCCGATGGTGAATAAGTTGTGTCATTAGACCCCCATGGTCATACTCACAATTAGGGTCTACTGTTTTATTTTTAGCGTGGTTAGGGAGCGACCTAAAGGCAGTAGGGTGTTGTAGTGTGAGGGTTTATGCAAGGTGTAAATTAAATAGGCCGGACAAGATTATAGCGATGAAGGGATATCGAGATCGCCCATTCCCTTAATTTATGGTGGTCATTGCCGTTGCCGCGGACTTGGGAATTGTTACACTCTGCTTGCCTACGTCATGGAAACGGCCCGCCCTCTGTTTCGATATTTTTTCCGCCCTACCCGGGATCCCCACGGAAATCATCTCGACAGGGTCGCCCAGTCACTTCGCCAAGTCTGGAAAGCCTTCTGCCAAGCTCGGCACTATGGTTCGTTATACTCTGGTACCATTACCGATCAATGAACAAGACCAATTGGCCAACCAGATTAGGGGCGGTTCTCAGGTGTGGATGGCATACGTAATCCGTTCGTGTGGGTGTCAACCTGCCTTGGGGAGTACGCACACACACTCCTCCTCAGCGCAGCAAGGGTGTCATCATCAATCTTTGCCCTGCCCTGGAGGAAGAGTAGTGGCGTGTAGTCAAGGCTCACGTTCGGTGGTGTGCATGAGGGTGGATGGAGCCAAAAGAAGCACTCCCATGCATCAACTTCCTCGCAGGACACCACTGCAGGACTCCTTCAAGAAGCTCACTCCCCAGGTGTGGGTCCGTACACTGTAAAGGCCTTCCGAATCCCACCGCTGTCAGACTCAGGCTCCCGCCTCATCCAAAGATCCACCCGATTTTTGGCATGTCTCGGATCCAAGGTTGGCCTCCACCAGCTCTTCCGTTCCCGGGGGAGGGACCCCCCTACACGATCAATCAATGGTCACCCGGCTATACGTTGTGCCACCGCCTGGATGTGCAAGTAAGGTCGAGGTTATTCTGGTCCTGGTAGGACTTGGCCTGTCACGGGCCGGAGGAACGGTCTTGATTACTGCCAGTTCAAATCCGGACAAAAAACTCTCCTAGATGAATTTTCTGGGGCCCAACCCGGACAAGCCTGGCGGTAATCAATGGCATCCGTAGAGGAGGGGATACTGTCGGTTGGGGTTGGTAGCAGTGCGTATTTGTTTTGTTTATTAATTTTTGACGCCCAAACCCTGTTTTGGCCTGCTATTTTTTTTTTACCACACCTCCTCCTGCTGAAGCAAGTTGACTACACACACTGAGTCTCAACGATCTCCGCCACTCAGACCTGCCTACCATCCACGTCAACTAAAGTTATCAACCCCGGCTCTCAACCACTCTTTGCTGATTGTTGCTAAGCTACCCTGGTGGAAAGTCCACAAGATCTGATTCCCCGAAAAACCCTGTCCTTGCTCTTTGTTTTGTGTTTAACTACCTTCTGTTCCCCCCCCCCCCCCCCCCCCCCACCCCCCCCCCCCCCCGCCCCCCCCCACCCCCCCCCACCCCCCCACCCCGCATCATCAACTCCAGTTCCTGTTTCCCCCCTCCCACGGCACACTGCTTCGCCTTGAGTATCAGTCTCAGCTCAGCCCCCGTAGACTTATCCTCGGCTCTAGAGCTTGCTCTCCACGCTTCCCGAGTATCCTCACCCTCGAGAATCACAACGGTCCCGTCTTCTGCCGTCCATATTCCGTTTCATATACTCCCCACTTCACCTCCTCCAGCTCCAATAAATCCATTTTGTTTTGTTTGTGAGCCATGCGTAAGTCTTCTGTTCGTAGCGTAACAGATGCATTTAGTATATTGTACTCTAAACCCTTCAAGTTATGGTAAATGCGCCGAACCGTTGAATGGGGAACTAGTCAGTTTTTTATCTTAATTTACCTTAACCGAAGGCGCTTCGGAGGCAATTGATGTTATGTGATTTTTTGGGGGGGTTTGAACAGTGGTCGTCTTCATATCCCCTAGCGTCTTTGAGGAGGGGAAAACCACCATTGAATTTTGGTCAGCAAGGCGCGCTTCAGCGTCAGGAAGTTTGGCGTGAGATCAGGGTCTCGCAATGTAACAAATTGCTAGGGATGCAACCACCTACACGACCACACCACAAACCAACAGCAAAAACAAGGTAGAGAAGATTTCTACACTATGTCCGGCTGAGCCGGCAAAAAAAAGCAGAAAGCTAGGAAAGCATTGTCAGAGGGAAAGAGAAACAGAGGAAAACGGGCAGACTGCCGATCAAGTTTTTACCATCTAAAGCGTAGCAGGAGCTATAGAGGAAAAGGCGAAGCAAACAGCAAAGCAATGGCCAAAATGCATAGTGCCCTAAGACCAGAGAAGACAGGCAGACCATAATATTGAAGACCAGAAAAGGAACTGTGTCGTAATTGTCATGTAGTGAACGTATTTAATGTGCGTTGGATTTTCTAAAGATTGTTCAGCATGGGCTGAAAATATAAAAATGATGTAAATAAATTAAAGGAGAATTTCAGGCACTTACAACAAGTAGCTCGTTTTTGTAAATTGTATAGTCTTGAGTCTGTAAAAATTTGTGCTGCTTACACAGTGTTATACCCCTGCTAGCCTTAACACCCAATAGGCTCTAACAGGGCAAGTTTTAAAACTGTTTTTAGCCTCTAAAATGTTCAAAATATCTTAAAATTCCACCCATGTGCAGTGATTCTTCTGAGTGAAACACAGCAAAACTGGATCTGCAGTAGGTGTGACAATTGACATTGGTTTTTATTTTTCTCTCTCGACCACCCTCCAAATTTACAAAAACCCGAGCTACGTGTGAAATTGGGAATTGTCCTTTAAGTTCTAAAATTCAAAACATTTAGAATAAAATAAATAATGTGTCCTTTTATATATTAATCAGTATCGGCATTTTTTAAAAATAGGAGTATGGTGAAATTGGCCGGGTTAAAGCTAAATAAGCTAAATCAAAGCCATAGAGATGAAATGAGAGGATTGGATAAGGAATCCTCGCGCTGATGTAAAATTAACGACGTCCAGTAGAAGGAGGGAAGGTTTTTTGCTGAAACCTATAAACCACACCATGCCATATGCTGTCAGTTGGGGATGGAGATCTTGCTAGATCTGTCTTGGTCGATCCTGGCTTGGGTTTGTTGTGAGCTGAACTCAGCTCGTGGACTGCTGGTTTGGGGATAATGTAACCAAAGGGCGGGGCCTTAAGCGGAAGGAATGGTGCTGGGGTCAGCATCAGACTCCATCTGTTGAAATGTAAGTCCAGGGTACCACCGTATACCTGCTTGGAAATGGCTGTTTGATTATGTAATTGGTGGGTGTTTTTCCAACAACCATACATGTACACAGTTAAAGATCAATACACCCCATGCTGAGCAACTACGATGTACCAGGTTAGTAAGAGGGATAGTGAGGGTAAGGGGATGTTAGACTGTGTGGGGAAACCAATTTGTGATTGGTATCATGTGCTTACAATGGTTGCAGGTCTGTGTTGACCGCAACAACAAAAAAAACTATTAGCACATGAAGTGCCAAACTCAGTATTAGTCATATACTGTGCAGTAATTACAGAACATTTACAAATTTCAGTTTTAGATGAAAAAAGCATTATTGATATAACTGAAAATGTATTGTTATATACAAATGACGATGTTTTAAGACTATTGACTATGAACTATTTTTTAACGTGCAACAGATTGTACATTTTGGACTCACATTTAATCTTTGAATTGTGCACATCTGGGCAGGGATCCGGACATTCAAAGTATGAGTGCAATTTCCACTGATTATTAAACTATCCTCTTTAAGTTGTGACTGTACTTGATTATTAGAGCCTGAGTGTTGTGTGCAGAATGAACACTCGGGACAACTGGATTCTCACGGGCATGATATGTGCCATCGAGGAGAAAATCCAAGCATGGAGATGCTTCCAGGAATCAAATGGGTTATCAAATCTATGACGGAGTGCGGCTCGGTGCCCGTCGCAGTGATGTGGCATTCCAGCTTTCAAATAGGCCGACCGGTTGTTACGCCGGGGTGACAGATTGCTCAAAATCTGGTTATGGTGAGGGGGTCATTGGGAGTCTGAGTCTCACCATCCCTCACAATGTCGCGCAGCATCGGGCCGCCTTAACATACCCAAGTTAAATATTTTGAATTTCGGAAAAAAAAATCAGGAAAGAACCATGCTGTACTGAATTTTTGGGGAACATAATGTTGACTGTTCTTTCCTTCAGGTGAGCTACTTGCCACTTGTGAATGTTCTGGTCCAAAATAAGCCAGCCCAGCAGTACCCAAATTTTTCAGAAACCGGCCATAGGATCAGTTCCAGGCTGACGCGTGGCCCAAGCTGCGTTTTAAAACACTTTGGCTGGACTGGATAGGTGCTGTCGGTCGATTCAGACTGGGCAATAATGGTTTATGGCGTCTTTTCCTGGAAGCCAGCACGCAAGAGGGGATCTGTGTGGATACTCTGAATCTTCTATCGGAAATCACCCACGGAGAGGATCCAGAGAAGAGCTGAAGTTCATCCCAGTTTGATGTTTCCCTGTGGTGACACTGTCCCGCCACAAAGCACAAACCAAATGTTCGGTAAATGTAAAGGAACAATTTTTCATGTTCAAGCAAATTGGAAATGGTATTTTTCCTCAATTTATTTTATATGTTGTTTGTGTATTTCATGATATGTATTTAAAATCTATACTGTATGTATTGAAATGTCTATCCATGGTCGACAGCTATGGGTGGGTGGCATTTACATACCCTTGACTGCGGTCTTCTGCGGAGGAGCTGTTTTCACTCGAGCCTTCTCACTCGCCAATGGATAGGCAGGATACTGGTAACCGCCCCAGACTTGCTGACGTTCAACGTCTGGGCTGGAGCCATCGGATTTGGCATCGAAATCTGTTCATCCCAGGTCTGATAGGACGTCTGCTGGATCTCTCTCCCTCTAAAGGGCTGCCACTCAGTGTTACTGATGTTCTGGGAGGATTGCATTCAACTGCAGCTGGGACGAGTGCGGAATGGAGAGGCATCCACGGTGTGTCTTTAGTAGCATGCTTTTTATTATTTATTGTTATTGTGTGAAGGGCTTCCTGTGTTTCTAGTCCTTAAGGCACATATGAAAGTGACACAGATCAGGCCAATTATTCTAAAACATAGTTAGGCCATCATGTCGTATTATTACATTAATTTGTTGCCTTTTTACATGTGACTAATTGTCTGATGACTGATTTATGTGGAAATAAGCGAGTTTACATAAAGATTAACAAAAAAATCTAAACATGTCCAGATACCAACAGATACAAAAACAAAAAGGCACGTCTCAAATCAAGCTGTTAAATGTATTGTAAAATAATGTTAACTAATAATTTAGAACAAAGTAGAATTGTTCTAATTTATGAAGGCACAGTTAGCAGGAGTTTAAAGAACAAGTATGGGCAAGACCAACTGAGAAGGGTTGACTGGAGAAGCAGAACCCATTCTCACGATGTTAAAAAAACGTGAAAACTAATTAGCATTACGTGATTTGGATCCGATCAAACATGTGATAGGGTTTTCCCTAGCCCATGGGGACAACTTCTACCAAGTTTCATGCAAAGAAGGCTGTGTTTTCTACTACTGTTGACCAAACAGCTCAGTCTGTTTTCACTGCCGGGATAAGCAAGATGGCGGCCGGTGTTGGTGGTCCTGCGTACCGAATCTGTGCAGCGTTCCTTGTTTGTACTGTCCCCATCTGTTCAGATCAGAGATCAAGTGGCCTAGTCAGCTGTTAACGTTAGTAGATCACCTCAGCTGTTGAGGATTGCGGTCTCCCATCATCAATGCAGTTGCCGCTGCTCAAGCTTCTTCCATTTCTAAAAAACACTTTCATTCAACACAAACTTTTTATCAGTGAGAATAGGATGTTATGGTCGTTATGGAAACTGGCAAAAGGATTATTGGAATACTTGTGAAAGGTGCTAACAAACATTTTTACTTACTTAGTTAACGATAGGCAACCAAACCAAAAAACAGTAACTCCGTCTGAGTAGACTAATAATAAACACATAACTAATAACGATAATGTAATGTCACATATAATGTCAAGCGAGTCTGTCATATTTTTAGATGCATGGCACAGATGAGAGTATGTGATTGGAACTGATGACATAAGACGTCCAGCGCACGGACCACCGACAAATTTCAGCTCCGGTTCACTAAACTGGCTACAAGCTGTTTATCAATTAGATCATGCCATCATAAAAGCAGGGTGTCAGAAAAAATTCTACAAATCAGTTGTGACACATTCACAAGCAGAGAGTCAAGAGGTCAGTGAAATAAGTGAAAACATCATCCTTTTTTTTTGCCAAAATGCACTTTTTCTGAAAGAAAATATTGTTTGTTCTTGCTCTCTATCACTGTGCTCTTTATACGTCTTGACAGGGTCTTACTCAGCTGAAGAAAAGTAAAATTTTCTCAAATGGTTATGAGTGTCATTGATGACAACGGGATCGTGGCCAGATACGAAAACTGGTTAATTGGCAAAAAAAGTCAGAGTGGCACTATTGAGTTGTGACAGTAGCGCAATACGAGAATCATGCCGGTGGGCCAGAAGTTCCAAATCAAAAGGACATCACCTGGATGGATGGTGGCACACAAGTTAGGAGCACAAAACAATAATTAATCGACTCAACAAAATTATAATACACGTGTTTTGTCCATTTTTCACTTGAGTGAACTTCAAGATATAAGAATTTTAATGTACAACAAGGCTAGTTCTCTCAAAATTGTTTACCAAAAACTGTATGGAATAAACTCAGTATGGGTCGTTATGGTTAGGGTAAGACTTAATGTTAGGGGTTCTCAGTGACAGAGGACACACATTTCATTTCCGTCTATTATAGAAATACGGATGCTGGGTGAAGGGCTTTTGGTTGTTTTCTTTGATGATAAAAGTATCCTTGAGCCATATAACATGCGCAGCTTGGGGATTTTGAATCCATTTTAACGCTGTAGTTAAGGAAAGGTTGTGGGTGGGATCACGGCTCAGTTGACTGCAGGAACGGGACGGTTAGGTTAAGGGGAAAGGTTTGTGGATGGGCTTACGGATCTGGAACCCATCAGGGTTTCGGGGAAAGGCGTTGGAGAAAGGGTTGGAAGAGAAACCTCTCCAAAGTACCAGAATCCATTCCTAATATGTGAGCATTTGCCTAAGCAAACGGTTCCGACAACTGAATGCGTCACGTCGAGAGACGAAAAAAAGATGGGTGAAACATACCTTAACGCTAACAATAAACAAAAAACCAGATACGGACTGGTTTGTACCATCACAGACCCCCCGCCATAAGCATCTTAATATGCCAAACATGTAAGGTGAAAAAGATTACTCTGCAAGGAGGAAGTGGTATACACAGACTCCGACTGGTTGTGAACAACATGAGATATACATTTTGGGTAATAGAAAAGGTCTTAGATCTTTGAGTTCTTCATACAAAAAATGGGGGAAAGTGTTGACTTTATTATTTGTTGAGGGTTCATATGTAATCTGTAGGTCTGATATTGTACAAATGAACCCACTTTTGTCCTGTAAGATTTCTTCATCACGACCAAGATGCTGGATCAGCAAATACTGACGACGTAATCTACTTAGAACTGGACAGTTTTTTCCTAAATAAATAAACTAATAAATACAAAAGTAAAATATAGGTTAAAGAATATTGTACTAAAATAAATAAATTAGGTGATAAATAATAAATAAATGTAACATAAATAAAGTAGTTCAATAAAAACATTTCTCTCTTTGTGCCGGTCCTGTGTCGTGTGCACTGACAGCGTTCTCCAGGAACTCGTTAAACTGTTCAGAAAGGAAAAACCCATCTGTTGTTGACGGTATACTGTGTCCTGAGGGAGAGATTAGTACGCTACAGTTTTCGTTTTTTCCTAATCCGTAGTACGATTTACCGTACAAGATCGAGATACAGGACAAACTGCAGAGGGCATTTGGTTTTATTATTCCAGATTCCCATGATTGTTCCCGCCCAAGGAGTTCTGGACAATGCAGAGAGAGACACTGTTCACCAAGCCTGTAGAGTTTCCTTTCCTCAACGAGCGGGTCATAGAACATCATGGCGGGCATTCTCAGTTGTGTGCGCCTGTCTGGCCATTAAACAGGCGGCTGTGTTCTATCGTCACAGGACATCCCGATTGTCAGGGCCAAAACTTTTCTGAGTGAGCTTACTGCTGCTCGTCTCCTGATCTAGGTTTCTTATGTTCATTAAGTTCATCGGAGCACACATCTGAGTGGTCCGGTATGCTGCGCCCACGCGTTGGTCACCTTTGTCCTCGTATGTCTTGTGTTCTGGAAAAACAATAGTAGTGGTAAGAGGCCTTTAGAGAGAGTACACTCCAGGTCAGGTCATGTGAGGAAATGGTTGGGCCTCCACAGCAAAGAATGACGTAGTGTCTTTCACGCTTTCACGTTTTAGATGTACAATTTGGGGGTCATTCGTCCCACTTTTCAATGAAAAACCTAACTATATACCGGAGAGACTCATCGAGGGCATTAGGCTCAGCTGTTGGGTTCTGGGGCTGTGCTCGGGTGTACATCGGCCTATGGATGTGCCTTTGCTTTGGGTTAGCTGTCTAGAGCGGAAAGTACCGAGAATTTTATGAAAGCCAAGGCATCCCCTCAGCAGCTGGCTATTCTGGCAGTTCTGGATCACCTTGATTCCCTGCACTATCTCAGATCGATGGGAACTATACTGTGGCTGTGGACGATATTTTGCCATTCTGGCCTACAGTTTGACAATACTGTGTAATTTACACCAAAGTGTTTCTCATATTGTTAAGCCCGAGAAGAACACAAGAAAGAAACTTTAAGAATCAAAATTAAGCTAAAATTCCGGAAGTTGGAATAGTTTAAATTGGCAACCTTATAAAGCTTATACTGTGCAAAGTTTTATCATTCACCTGTGTTTTGTATTAAACATTGACACTATTTCCTTCGTATCCCATTTGTCGAATTCCTTTTTAATATGTCTCCTTTTAGACGTAGTGTTTCATAATTTAACTGCAAATTTAAATAAAGTGAATAAATAAAGTCAAAAAATGATAACTAAATGTGGGGTACGAGTTCTGTCTCAACATTTTGATTAAATTCATTACTATTTTAATATTTTGAAGGATTAACGTTCTCGAAGCAAGGGGTCTTCAAAGGTTTTATAAGCAAGGACCCCTTAATGAGCGGCGAGAGGATCAGGGACCCCCGACTACATCTATGGATAAAATGAAGTGCCATATTAAACTAGTCCTAGAACATTTTTTCGGGCGGCCTAAAGAATTGTATAGATCAGCCTTTGTTAAATAAAAGTATAGCTCGTCAAATAAATAAATAATTGTTGAATGGTTTTATCAATTCTGTGTAATGTTAAACACACTTGGAACCAGCAATCCTTGGGATGATTGTATCTGGGGGATGGATACCTTGTGTCTGCATTACCAATTGGCCAGATAAGCCATCATCGATGTGTGGGGATTTATTTATTTGAAATAATATGTTGGAACTCATGTTAAGACTTTTTACTTGTGAAAAAACCCTTTCCAAAAATTAACAATAATTTGAGGGCCCCCTTGGAATGACTCTGAGGACCCCTGGGTAGGGACCCCCTGTTGCGCTCCAAGCAATGTGACACATTTTCAGGCAAAAAACATTTTTTTGTCACATACAGCAAACATATCCTCACTTTCCTAACGCATTGCCACTGAACCCCTGTAAAAAAAACGCAGTATCTGTAGACAGCCCAGCCTTCAAAAAAAGGCAACAAAAACAAACTGGCCAACCTGCACCACCAAACATGACAAAGAGTTTCCAGCCAATACACTGCCACGAAGATTAATGGGTGGGGGTTGGGGGGTATGCCGTCCGTGCAGTCCTAACCGCCCAGCCCCCATTAAAAGAGTTGTAGACCATGATTTAGGCTAACACAGTACGACTTGACTCAAAGCAGGGGGTGCACATAACTTGTCGCAGGGAGCATGCGCAACAAAATCAGGATGTGTAATGCCACTGTGTATAGGCGACTGGGCGCACTGACCGATCTATCATCCAAACAATGGACTACACAGTACATATTTTTCAATCTATGGTACAGGAGATGCCAAAAAGCAACAGCGTTAAGCAGCTCCTTGGCGTTTCGCAAACAAAGGAAACGCCCAAACTGGAGCGAGCCGAAGAAAAGAGGTTTTTCGAAAAGTGGCTACAAGATGTGCGCACGGAAAGTGGTGCGAGATTTTGCAGCTCAAATCCTCATCTAGCGAACAAAACAGCGTCGTTTCAAAGGCTCAAAGAATTTCAACCATCATTTATTTGACAAAACATGAAGGTGAGCAAGGAGCACACAAATGTGGACAAAGCCATTGCGATAAACAAAGCTTAGCCAAGAAGAAATGTCTAGCGCCCCACTTGCCGCTGGCGAGGACCCAATCTGAATGGAGAAACAGCAAGCAAGCTCTGTAATTGTTTGGGTGCCTTCAAAAGCTCTAAACAAGCATGTCCCAGTCTTCCAGTCTGATGATGTTCCTTTACTGAAGCGGCTAGGAGTAAATGTGGAGTGCGTATCATTCACGTGGATCAGGCAGCAGAGCATCGCCACACCACAGCGGGGAGTTACAAGCCAGGTTGTCTGCGGAATTGGGCGGTACTTTTGGATGGATCGAGGACACCACATAATGAGCAGGAAACGTTTACATCGTGGCTGTGTCAGTAACAGAGTTACCGCGATTTATGGGATGATTGAATGGGTGTGCAGACACCAAACAAGCCGAGAGGACCACAAAAGCGTCACGTTCGATAGTTATTAAAGGGTGGGGGTATTGGGAGTTTCAGAGGTACCGGAAAATCCAAAAAGCAGCAATGTGGAGACCCCAGTAGCGAACAGCGAGAGCAGGGATGGCGATACGAGAAGTACGGAGGCAGCAGGAGAAACGGAAAGTAATCGAGCGGATCCGGGATCACCAGTAGAGAGTCAAAAGCGTTTCAAAACAGGCAGGTAACCGGTACTGGTAGAGACGATTCTGACAGTGAGGACTGAAAACCAAGGCGTTAGATAAGGACATGATGAGTGGTGGAATGCAGTGCAGTGGTAGGTAACGAGGGTGAGGCAGAGCAGAGCAGAAACAGGTGAAAGTTCATCAAACCCAATCAGAGTGTTACCAGAGAGAGGGAGAGCTAATGACAGGTGCTGACCGAACGCGCAGGCCAAACAACACAGATTGTGAGATTTTGCCAAGACACAGGCTTGGTGACTGGACAACAAAGGGGTGGTGTGTGCACGTGGGGTGCGTCAAGTCGGAATTACAAAGGCGTTTGTGACAAAACTAAGGCAACTGCTGCGTTGGAGACCTCCCTTGTGCACATTCTGCTCAAGTGATTAACAGTGACTTGCCAGGCCTATTTGCACAGAGATTTTCAGTGCTTTCTGTTCAAACAGCTTGACATTGGCAACATTGAAGACCACATACATTAGTTTTAGAAGGAAAGCTGACCAATTGGAGAATGTAAGAAGAACTCATGGGGGCCATGGGACAGTTCAACTTCTGCTGATGGTGAGGCACAGGGCGCCCATGTTTGTAATGCTATGCTGACATCGACAAGACAAACTTACTTGGGGAATAATTGAAGAGTTGAAAGCTGATAGTGCCTCCTCAAGCATGTGATCATTTCTGTATGTTGATCCTTCAACATGGCCTCAGAAAATGCAGGATCTTCCCAGTTTGGAAACACAACAGTTGAAACATTCTCAAGAAATATGAGGCCACTTGCACACTTGACAAAAGCCACCACTGTGACAGAATGGAAAGCTTAAAGAGCAGGCAGGAAAAATGCCTGGGGACCTTTCTGTGAATGACTGGTGCAAATAGTGAAATACAAGTAACAGATGCATTCAACATCAACAAGGTGGTTAAGCTGTCTCTTACACTGCCTTAACCAGTGCAGTTGTGAGGGCATTCTCACTCTACACATATAAATAATAATAATTAATAATACTTAATGGTCACAGGCTCGTGCGCAGCCTGATGCACATTCACCTGTTCAAAAGACCACGAAATGTTAACCCCAAAGCAAGCTGTTGACTGGTGGATGGAGAAAGCTAACGGAAGCGCTCCACTTAAGGACAAGGAAGTGCATCTGCAGCATCGGCATCACACATGCAGGAAGCTGAAGCGAGGACAGTGGGGATGCCAGACGAGGACGTGGGAAGCACTGTACTTATTAAGACTACGTGATAAGGAGTGAGGTACCAACACAATGGTCGTGGTACTCCCGCGTAAATCACTGAAAAAGGTATGCACCCCTGAAAATAAGCAGCCACGATTATGGTGAGTGAACAAACAAACGTAAAAGCCAAAAATGTGGAAGCTTACTAACGGTGTAGTATTTATTCAGTGGCAAAGGAAACTATCATCATTACCAACTGAACATTGTTGTTTTTACATAAACTCCTCCATAAACGCTAAAGTTAGTCATGGAGGCCACAGGAACCTGATGCGCGGTCCAATCGGGGTTACTTATATATTGCTTCCTTTAGGCAATATTATCAGGAAACACTACATAAACTCCATTGTTGAGATGATACTCATATATGTATCATCACGCCGGAGGAGTACTAATTACTGTAAAACTCAGAAATATCTGTCTAAAAATGATTGTATTGTTATTCTAGGTTGATTACTGCAAGTCTTATTATCTGGGCTCAAAAAAGTCCATAACGACTCTCCACACTGATCCAGAATGCTGCAGCAAGTGTTCTGAAGGAAACCAGGAAAAAGAGATCAACATCTCTCCGTTTTAGCTTCTCTGCATTTGGCCTTCCGTAAAACCCGAATAGAAGATAGAGTCTTAAAAGCACGCTGCTCCACCTACAAAAGCTCTCATGGTTCATGTACCATATATCTTAATGAGGTTATGTACATTACTACCCCACAAGAGCGCTGCATCCACAGAATGCAGGGTTTACTTGTTGGTTTCTAGAGTCTCGAAAAGTAGAATTGGGAGCAAGAGGGCCTTCAGTATCAGGCTCTCTCCTGTGGAAACCACGTTCCAGTTGGGAAGGGGCAGGACACGTCTCCACATTAAGAGCCGACTAAGAGTTTCGTCTTTGATGAAGTATAGTTAGGGTGTTCAGGAAAGGTCTGAACAATTCCTTAGTGACGCGCTATAGGCCTAACTGCGGGGGAACCCAATGATGCACTGAGCACCTCTCTCTTCCTCATTCTTCTCTCTGTATTACCTCATTCCATTAATCATGTTACTAAATTGATTCTTCATTTTCCTCTTCCCTCTACTCTCTCCTCTATTGCTTCTTAGGTGTTTTCTGGTTCGGATCGTGTTGGAGTAACTGATGCCTCCATGTTCCTGCCGACCCCTTGCTACCCAGTATCAGTCCTCTCTGTTTTCTCACTCTCTCTCTCTCTCTCTCTCTTCACTCTCTCTCTCTCCTCTCCAATCTGTCTCATCTCTTTCGGTTCACACACTGGTGAGGTAGATGACCGCCCAACGGAGACACCGGTTTGCTCAAGGTTCTGACTCTTAAAGGAAGTTTTCCTTGCCTCTGTCGCCTAGTGCTGCTCTTGGTGGGAAACTGTGGGTCTGTAAATAACTTGCCACAGCGTACGGTCTAGATGTACTGATGAAAAGCGCACCATGAGGATGTGTTGTGATTTTAGGGCTCATACAATAGCAATGAATTAAACACCCGCAAACGAGTTCTTGAACAACTTCCATCCAACAGATGAATGGATGGGGATGCAAGTAGCCGCTGCGCAGATGTCGGCTACTGTGCTCTCGTAGAATGCGCTTTGTGCTATAAGCCTTGTAAAGCCTGGGAGGCTAGAGAGAAAGACACTATTTTCAAAAAGCCGCACCGACCCCTTTTTAGGGTGCATGAACAGCGGCTGGTTGTTCTCGATGTCGGCCTGTGAGAATGCGCGCACGGACACGTTAGAACACCTCCTTTGGTCTAGCGAATGAAAACCACTGAGGGAAATCACCCCGACCAAAAAGCTTCATAAACCTTTGGTGTGAATGAAGTGGCGGAACTCTGTCCTCTCGAATGGAGAGGCAGGGGACAAGGTAATGACAGCGGCTCATAAATCACTCACTATCTTAGCTGATGTCAAGTGAGGAGAAGGGCTGTTTTAGGAACAGCCTCCTGGAGAGGCTTGCGACAGAGTAGACGGAGGGGTTCCCGAGAGCTTGAAGCACCAGCTGCTAGGTCCTTTTGGGTGAGGAGAGCGGACTGGGGATTCTGTCTTATGATTTCCAATTCAAAAAAAACCTTCCCAAACCAACCTCTCTCCTAGCCTCTTGGCAGGAGTGAAATGGCCTCCAAATAGGCTTTGACTGTACGGATCCAAATTATTAGCCACTTTCATTACATGTTGGGAGTGGTGAAGGTAAACCCCAGGGGCAGGAGGGCCACACGTGGGCCTCTGCCCCCTTTCTCCACCCAAAACCAGCGCTGGAAAGCAGACCAATGCCCTGCGTAACAAGATTATGTGGATAGGCATAGTGTGACAATGGCAGGGGGCAAGCCAAATTCTCCACGCAATCCCTCTCGCGGCCGGCTCTGTAGCCGTGGGCTCATCATATGGGGGGTGGATGGGACTATCAACCGTTCAGGTGTGAAGTGCTTCCTCGGAACAGCGGAGGGAGAAGGATGGTCGCGTAGGAACCACCGATGTAGAGTGGCACTCTCCCGTGTCTACATAGTGCGAGAGTGGTGAAGCTTCCACGTGAGGTAGTCCGGTATGTGCTTGTTGTAGGCTCTTCAGAAACCACATCCTTCGTCGTCTCGTCATTCCTTGGCCGCCTGGTGGCATATGAGACATGGCTGTTGTGCGGGGGACCAAATGCCTTGGGGGCTATGGGCAAGCCAAGCGTCAAAGTCTGACCTCTTATGGGTAGCTTGTGATATGTGGAGCAAGATGTTGCGCCAGGCCACAGTCTGACACGCCACTATCCTTACACAACGCTACACAGAGATTAGAAGGCTTCTGATCGCTGTCCTTACCCTGACGACGGCGGACATAGCTTGCCCAATCTCTGTGGCTAGGCTCTGGGGGAATGCCCCCAATTGAGGCCCTGGCTGAACACTGGTGCAAGCTTCCGGACCTGAGCACAGTCTTGGCCAGTCTTCGGGGAATTCGGTGGGGCGAAGAAGGTGTTCCTTCAGGCGCAAGCTGGCGGCCGGTGTTCCAGATGCGGGACGCAGGGAAGCCTGATTGTCTCGCCGTTTCACCGGTAAAAAGGCATATGTGAGGGACCTGGAACCTTCCATTTCCCAGGCTCGGAAAAAATGCCTCCTCCACAAATGGCTGAAGCTGGAGAAGCAGGGCTAGGGAGCTTGGGGTTCCTACGGTCCTGCCCAGCTGCCATTCTTAACCATAACCTTGAGAGCCAAAAAAAGCTGTCCTCGCCCCCATTAGGGGCCTCTCGTTTTCACGGGTAGATTATGAAAAATGAAATAAAAATCTATAGTGTAGCGAGACAGGTATAATTATTTTGTTTGTGTTCGTCTAGTTGTCATACATCAGGTGTTCAATGTAGCCCGGATGGAGCAAGCAGAGGGCCAGGTCAGCCTGACGGGGAAGAAGGCTGGAGAAAGAGCACAACTGCCATTAACAAAGCAAGAAGTGCCTCATCTAACAGGTTGTATGTAGGATACAGCAATAGTTGTTTGCAGAGCTCAACTACAGCATCGACCGTGCACGGTTAGAATACGTAGTTAAAGAGCGACCATTATAGAGAGTCGCCTTACATACATAAAATTGTATGGGTATAATATGAAGAGAAGCTATACAACAGATCAATCAAATCGATCAAATCAGAATGTCCAAGTCTTGTCAAAGGAAATTTCAACAATCATCAGGACTCTGCTACAGTATTTTTTCACACATTAAATATCAACAAGTCAGGATACCTCATGGTATCCTTGTTCCTCGTGGTCAGGTCATGAATGTAAATCGTCGGAACAGGGTTGCTTCGTACAATGAAATGAAGATAATTGTATGAAGGTTGATACTGATTCAGCACAGACCATGGGCAAGGACATCCTCTCCCTGATGAACAGAAGGGATGACGCACAACCGAAGAAGGGGTGGCCTCACGTGAAAATATCTCAACCTGGTAAACATACGTATATCATTCAGATAGTTGAGGGATGGAGAATCTGCTTCTCAGTATGGTCTTATCCTTTCTGTTTGTTGGGGAACTCAGCTGTCCGTTATAGGTTGTGGATGAGTTAAAGAAAGGGCGGGTTTACAGAGGATAGGAATGGTGGGGGTCAGGACCCCCAGACTTAATTGTGAAATGTAAGCTCCAGGGGTACCACTCGTATACCGCTTTGCAAGAGGTGGGCTCCGTTATGGTGGTGTTATCTCACACTAATCCATGCACACAGTGCAGCATAACTACACCACCATGCCTGAGCCACTAAGTGCACAGAAGTTGTAAGACGGTGAAGTGGGGGGTAAGAGGAGTTACACTGTGTGGGGATGGAAAATATTTTTGCTTTTTATGGTGTCCTTTACATGAGGTTAGAAGCTTACGATGTGTAGTTTAAATATTTAAAAAGTGTGAAGTGCAAAATATTTATTTTGGCCTTTCAATTGAAGGTATTATGTTCACACACAATATTTGACATGATTGTGTTTCTCAACTGACTGGAAAAGAATTTCATTATTATAGCACACTATACAGACGAAGTTACAAAACGTCACAATAGTAAAGTGTATTAAAATATATCGGTTAAAACTGCTTTTTTATAGTACAAACAAATGAATAGCCTATATTGGTGTAGTTGACTCTGTGCATAATATATTGTGAAGTCTGGATGATCTCACATCATATGTTTGAATTTTGGTATCAGTGTTCCCGTTTTAATTATTTACTGTTAAAATGTGAATTGTAATTTGAAACAGTGAATTAAGGGTCGGTGTGCAGTCT
>NC_045735.1:30213527-30213697 GCF_008692095.1 Etheostoma spectabile | reverse complement strand
CTACGCCTGCGGGTGATGGGGGGGAAAACTGACTGTTGTTTGTGCATATGCACCAAACCGGAGTTCAGAGTATTCTGCCTTCTTGGAGACCTTGAATGGAGTCCTATATGGTGCTCCAGTAGGGGACTCCATAGTTCTGCTGGGGGACTTCAACGCACACGTGGGCAATG
>NC_045735.1:30213332-30213470 GCF_008692095.1 Etheostoma spectabile | reverse complement strand
GTGGTTGTTTGTTGTTGGACTTCTGTGCTAGTCATGGATTGTCCATAACAAACACCATATTCGAACATAGGGATGCTCAAAAGTGTACGTGGTACCAGAGCACCCTAGGCCAAAGGTCAATGATCAATTTTATAATCG
>NC_045735.1:30212968-30213058 GCF_008692095.1 Etheostoma spectabile | reverse complement strand
AGCTGCGGCGGGGAGCTGTGGTCTAAGGGTCTTAGGTGCTTCAAGGGGCGGTAACCCAAGAACACCCTGGTGGACACTGGTGGTCAGGGA
>NC_045735.1:30212830-30212958 GCF_008692095.1 Etheostoma spectabile | reverse complement strand
CTGAAGAAGGAGTCCTTCCGGGATATGTTTTCCCAGGGGACTCCGGACGCAGTTGCAAGGTACCGACGGTCCCGAAGGGCTGCAGCCTCTGCCGTGACAGAGGCAAAGCAGCGGGTGTGGGAGAAGTT
>NC_045735.1:30212604-30212740 GCF_008692095.1 Etheostoma spectabile | reverse complement strand
CCAAGCTGTATACAGTAAGGATGGGACGTTGTTGACCTCAACTGGGGAGGTAATAGAGAGGTGGAAGGAGCACTTTGTGGAACTCCTAAATCCAGCTGACACGTCCTCTGTGGTGGAGGCAGAGCTGGAGGATGAT
>NC_045735.1:30211312-30212541 GCF_008692095.1 Etheostoma spectabile | reverse complement strand
AAAGCCCCAGGGATTGATGAGATCCGTCCAGAAATGCTGAAAGCTCTGGGTGGGGAGGTTCTGTCTTGGTTGACACGCCTCTTTAACATTGCGTGCGCCTAAGGAGTGGCAGACCGGGGTGGTGGTTCCCCTCTTCAAAAAGGGGGACCAGAGGATCTTAATTATTATTTGTTTTCTCCATGCAATTCCCTTTTTATTTCTTCCCTTATATTATTCAAACAACTCACATCTCAATCCCCATTTATTTTTCCTCCTTCCATAAATTCTTCAATCTCTTTTTTGTTATTCTTCTTTTCTTTTTTACCTCCTCTTTAACGATTTCTTTCTCCTAATTATTTTCAATACCTTTTTGTTTTTTTCCCCTCTACATCAAATAATTTACTCAATTTTTTTTCCAATACATTTTTTCAACAACTTCGTCATCCTCCCCTTTTAATTCTACTCCAATTTTTTTGCCTTTCAATTATTTTTTTCTTTTAATTAAAACCTATCTTTTTCCATAACCTCGTATTGACATTTAACAATTCTGATTCCTTCCTTTTTCTTTTAACACTGTGATCGATCTTTACTCTCAGGGCAGTAAAGCCCAATACTCATGTTCTCACTCAACATTTTTGTTTTTGTTTGACTCTCATGTGGAAGCTGCTTATGATACGTGGGTCCCACCCGGGGAGAACGTCGGGAGTTGCTGCGGGATGGTTATATGTGAGTTGTGATGCATTTGTCGGTCCCTTCTCGACTCGTTCAAGCTGCGCTTTCCAATCCCAAAGTCTTTCCTGTTCATCTTCCAAATTCCTTGTGACTGTGTTCCGGGTTCTCGGCAGTAAGTCGGAATCGTTGTCCAGGTGAGGTGGCCTCCGCCAGGGCTGCGCTTTGTCACCATCCGTTTATAATATTTTATGACAGGATATCCGAGGCGTAGTCGAGGCGGGGAGGGGTTTGCAGTTTGTTGTTCAGATCTCATCGCTGCTTTTTGCAGATGATGTGGTCCTGATGCGTCATCGTCGTCTGTGACCTTGCAGCACTCACTGGAGGTTTGCAGCTGTGTGAAGCAGCTGGATGAGGATCATCACCTCAAAATCTGAGGCCATGGTTCTCAGCAGGAAACCGATGAGTGCTTTCTTCGGGGTAGGGATTGAGTCCTTACCCCAAGTGAGAGGAGTTTTAAGTACCTTGGGGTCTTGTTCACGAGTGAGGGGGACTATGGAGATTGGTCGGAGAATCGAGCA
>NC_045735.1:30211195-30211287 GCF_008692095.1 Etheostoma spectabile | reverse complement strand
GCTGGTGCGGTATTACATTCTGTTTATCGCACCGTTGTGACGAAAAGGGAGCTGAGCCGGAAGGCAAAAGCTCTCGATCTACCGGGCAATTT
>NC_045735.1:30198339-30211185 GCF_008692095.1 Etheostoma spectabile | reverse complement strand
CCTCACCTATGGTCATGAAGGCTGGGTTATGACCGAAAGAACGAGATCCAGGGTACAAGCGGCCAAAATGGGTTTACTCAAAAGGGTGGCTGGCGTCTCCCTTAGAGATAGGGTGAGAAGCACAGCCATCCGAGAGGAGCTCGGAGTAGAGCCGCTGCTCCTTCGCGTCGAAAGGAGCCAGTTGATGGTTTGGGCATATGGAAGGATTCCCCCTGGGCGCCTCCCTAGGGAGGTGTTCCAGGCACTCCAGCTAGGAGGAGGCCCCGGGGAAGACCTAGACTAGTGGAGAGATTATATCTCCAACCTGGCTGGAACGCCTCGGGATCCCCCAGTCGGAGCTGGTTGATGTGGCTCGAAAGGGAAGTTTGGGGTCCCCTACTGACTGCTGCCCCCGCCCAGCGACCCGATACCGGATAAGGCGTTTGAAGATGGATGGATGGTGAAAAAATTAACTTTCCACATGTCTACTACATTGTTTAGCTTTCTTCATGTATTTTGCCATCTGTCATGCATCCTCATGTGTTTATGGTCACGTGTTTGCAAAGGTGAATTAATAAGCTTACATACCATCTTTTTAGATTGAATTATAGATTATATTTGCACTGAACAATGCACACTGTACACTACAGCCAATACGTCTTCTAAAAGTGGTCTTTTTCAGTCAGTTGGTTACAGTGACAATTAAATTTCAGGAAACTCTTATTGCTTTCAGACAGACTTTAAAAAATGTAACCTAGCATTAATTCTCAGAGCTTTGTAGCTAAAGTGAATATATGTTTGTTTTCCTCGTTGTGTGCCAGGTTCCTGTGTCAGTTGTGCACTGACAGCTGTCCTCCAGGAACTCGTAAAGTACGGCAGAAAGAAACCCATCTGCTGTTATGATTGCATACCGTGTCCGAGGAGAGATTAGCAATGCTACAGGTATTGTTTTTTCCCCAAATACTACAGTACAACATCAAATATACAAACAATTTGCCTTTTGAATTGAAGCCTGGATCTGTCTCACTGCCTTAAAGATGTAAACCACTGCATGGCCCAGCCATTTCTCAACTTTTCGATTTCTCAATTTCTCAACCACTGAACACCCAAATCTGAAATAATACTATTCCACCAACAAAATCACCATACAAGAGCCTTTGCTCGATGGTGTTTAAGCCCAACGTCGACTTCCAGCAGTGCAGTGACCGTTCTCCCCACACATGAATAAGTTGTTCAGTCTTGTTTTCTCAATATCAGAACCTCTCTCCAAATCAAAAAACAGACTGTTGTCCTTTTATCATCACTTCCTTTTTATTTATTCATTGTTTTGTTTTCTGTCCTTTAAAGCTTTCCTTCTCTTTCTCACTGTGACAATGATGTGTACTAGGTTGTGGCTGTGGGCTCAGTGGTAGAGGTGGCTGCTTGGCAATGGAAGTTTGGTGTTTCGATCCCCGCCCCTGCAGTCATTGTCGAAGTGTCCTTGGGCAAGACACTGACCCCGATTTGCCCCCGGTGCTGTGCATTGGATGTGAATGTGTGAATGTTTACCTGATGAGCATTGGCACCTTGTATACGGCATTCCCAGCCACAGTGTATGAATTGTTGTGAATGGTGATGTTTCCTTAGTGTAGATTCCGTTGTTAAGACTGAAAAAGCGCTATATAAATCAGCACATTTACTGTATGTCTTCTGATTTGTATGTGCTTTTGTTTCTCCTGTCAAAGCAGTTTGGAAACTTGTGTCTTTAGAGGTGCTAACACAAAATATTATTATTAGATTATTATTAATAAACGCTAAAAGCCCTTTTTTGTTTAAATTTCAATTCCCCTGATTGTTCCCTTGCCCCAAGGAGTTCTGGCCTAATGCAGAGTAGAACCTTGTCTCCCCACTCCTGTAGAGTTTCTTCCTACACATCGAGGTCCTAGAATCATCCTGGCTGCATTCTCAGTTGGTGCGCCTGTCTGGCCATTATAACAGCAGCTGTGTTCTATCGTCAAGGCATCCCAAATTGTCAGGGCCAACAACTCTGAGCTGTTAGCTCCTGCTGCTCTTCCTCCCTAACGCATGTTTCTTATGTCATTAACTTTCATTGGAGCACCCTCTGAGTGGTCCTGCATGCTGCGCCACACAGCGTTTGGGATCACCTTGTCCCTCTGTATGTCTTGTGTTCTTGGAAAAACACAATAGTAGTGTAAGGCCTTTAGAGCTACACTCCCAGGTAGTATGTCTGTAATTGTTTGGTCCTCCACAGCAAAGAATGACAGTAGTTTCTTTTACTGCTTACTTCAAGTTTTAATATGTACTATTTGTTAGTTCTTAGTCCCCCTTTTCCAATAAAAACCTAACTACATACAAGAAGTTAATCATCCTGGAGTTGCATTGGCTCAGCTTTTGGTTCTGGGCTGTGCTCGGGTACTAGGCCTACTGTGGTCCTTTTGTTTTGTGTTAGCTGTCCTAGCTCGGAACATTTCCTGATAATTTTATGAGGCCAAGCTCATCACCTTCAGCATGCGATATTCTGTGCAGTCTGGATCACACTTTATCCCTGCATATCTCAGCTCTCTGGTAAATTTACTGTGGCTGTGGAGATTTTTGCCATTCTGGCCTCCAGTTTTGGACTAATACTGTGTAATTTGCTCCAAAGTGTTTTTCATATTGTTTACGCCAGAGAAGACACCAGGAACATTTAATGAACAAAAATACAATCCTAAGACATCTGAGTTGTGGAATAGTTAATGGCAACATACAGTATAACGCTTATGCTGAGTGTATCCAACAAAGTCTCACCTTTTGTCTAAATAGGATATTTTTGCATTTAATATTTTCTTAATTATCATCTTGTGAATTCCTTTTAATGTTTCCGTTTGTATTTTTAAATATTCTTCTCATGTGCTAAAAATATAAAAATAACTGACTAAATTAAGTAAATTCACAACATGAACTTCATTATAATGAAATAAATTCCTTTTAAATATTCTTTCTGTATCTGTATTTTTTGAATGGGATTGAAGGTGCACATTTGTTAAGCTTAACTCTAAAAGCTAAAGCAAAGCCAAATACATGAACGGATGGACTGGATAAGGCCATCCTCTCTCGGATGCAATTAAACTGATGTCCAGTAAAGGAGGGAACGTTTTATCTGAACATTTAAAACCACACATGCCCACATGCACAGTTGAGGGATGGAGATCTCTGCTCTTCTGATTGTCTGATCCTGTCTCTGGTTTGTGTGAGCTGAACTCAGCTCTTGCCCTGAATGATTCTGGGGAGATGTTAAACAAAGGGCTGGGCTTACAGAGGACAGGACTGGTGCTGGGGTCAGCACCAGACTCCATCTGTGATGTAAGCTCCAGGGTACCACTCGTATACCTGCGTTGCAATGGATGGTGACTATGTTATTGGTGGTGTTTTGTCCATCACTACAACATGCAAACAGTGAAGCATAACTACACCACCATGCCTGAGCCACTAGATGCACAGGAAGTTGTAAGAGGGAGAAGTGGGGATGAGAGGATGTTAAGACTGTGTGGGGATACAATTGTTTTGATTTATA
Organism: Etheostoma spectabile; assembly: GCF_008692095.1. NCBI lineage: Eukaryota > Metazoa > Chordata > Actinopteri > Perciformes > Percidae > Etheostoma > Etheostoma spectabile. The sequence continues at coordinate 30,207,653 of NC_045735.1, read as the reverse complement.
TCATGTGCTTACTTTGAGTTGCAGGTTTTGTGTTGGACTGAACAAAAAAAAATACTTTGAATACATGAAGTGCCAATTCAGTATTTAGTCATAAATATTGCAGTAATATATTCATATTTACAAATTCGAGTTTGGATGTGGAAAAAGCATATTAACTGAAATGTATTAGTATAACAACTGACTTATATATTTTATGAAGCAAATAAGACCATTGACTAAACTTTTTTAACCATGCAATAGGATTCTTGTACATTTTGACCTCATTTAATCTTGACTTTTGTGTTTCAGCACGTGTTTGATGCCTGTACGTATTTTGTGTATTGTCAATTTCCACTTGGTATTGCACTATTGTACTATTCTCTTTAAGTTGTGACGGTCCTTGATTAAGAGACTTGAGTGTCTCTGCGCAGCATTCACCCCGGGAACCTGCGCTTCTCACGGGCAATGATCTTTGCCATCGAGGAGATAAACAACAGCACGAGCTGCTCCAGGAATCAACCTCGGTTATCACATCATGACGCATGCGCTGCGGTGCCCGTGGCAGTGCATGTGCATTCCAGCTTTCAAAAGCCTGGACACTGTGTTATAACACCTGGTGATAATTGCTCAAAATCTGGTATGTTGGGCTGTCATTGGGAGTCTGGGTCCTCGCCATCCATCAGCATGTCACGCTATCATCGGCCCTTTAACATCCCTCAAGTAAATATTTTGGATTTCTGGAGAAAAAAAAGGAATAGAGACCATGCTGTGCCTATTATTTTGTGTGTCCCATTAATATTTACCTGTTCTACCCTTCAGTTGAGCTACTTTGCACTTGTGCATGTCTGTCCAATAAGCACAGTACCCAAATTTCTTCGAACCGTCCCTAGTGATCAGTTCCAGGCTGCGCTCTGGCCAAGCTGGTAAAACACTTTGGCTGACTTGATAGGTGCTGTCCGGTCAGATTCAGACTATGGCAATATGGTATGGCGTCTTTCTGACGCAGCACACAGAGAGGGGATCTGTGTGTAATACTCTGAACTTTCTATCGGACCCACCCACGTAGCAGGATCCAGAGAGTGCTGATGTTATCCGCAGGTTTGATGTTCCCCTATGTTGACCCCTGTCCCGCACACAAAGCACAACAACATTTTCTGTAAATTGAGGGACAATTGTTTTTATGTTCATGACAATTGTAAATGTTTCCTTTTTCATCACGTTTATTGTATTACTGATATTGTTATTAAATTGGGCAATCAGACCAAAAAGTCGGCTAAAGTGTCACTAGGCTTCTATTGTTTGTGTTGTGTTTACTTTTTGACATGTTTTTAAAACCTATACTGCATTAATTTGAATTCTCTCCAGTCAACAGCTATGTTTGTTGTGGCATTCACTTCCCCTGAGACATTAGGATCTTGCTGGAGGAGCTGTCACTCGAGCCTTCTCCACCTCGCCAGTGGATAGGCAGTGAATCTGGGTAACCCGCCCCAACATGCTGAGATTCAGCTTCTCTGGCTGAGCCACGGATTTGGCATTCAGAATCTTCATCCCAGGTCTGAGAGACTTCTTGCTGGATCTCTCTCCTCTAAAGTGGCTGCCCCTTCGTGCTTACTGAGTTCTGGAAGGTCATTCAACTGCAGCTGGAAAAAAGTGAGCATTTGGTATTTATTTTTAACATAAGAGATGCACCCACAGTTGTATCCTAATGGACATGTTCTTTTGTTGTTTTGTTACTGTGTTTCTAGTTCCTTAAGGCCATCATACGACAGTGACATCAGATCATTCAATTTATTTAACATTTTTAGGCCAATCATGTAGTATTTAATTACATTAATTTGTAGCCTTGTTAAATATGCTAATTGTCTGATGACTGATTTGTGTTGACGTGAGTGAGCTAGTGAGCTGGCAAAATTCTGCCAAACAATGCTTTGAAATGTATTATAACTTATGTTTTAACCAAAAATTAGAACATTGTAGAATGGGATTTCTGCAAGCAGTTTGAGCATGTTGAAAATAAATAATAAATCAAGACAACTAAAAGTGTGCTTTGAAATGCAGAACATCATTTCCTCCAATGTTAACGCAAGTAAAACTAATTGTGTAGCCCCGTGATTTGGATCTAATCAACACTTAATGGGTTTTTTCCTGGCCCATGATTACAACCTTCTAAGATTTCATGGAAACGTGGCCTGTTTTCCATCCCATGCATACGACAAAACAACAAAACCCCTACTGCCGGAGTTAGACTAGTGTTAAACACATAGGGAATGATAATAATGACATATCAATTTATTGTCAGGCCTTTGTCATGTTTTTTAGATGCTGGCCATAGAAAAGATTTATGTGATGGAACATGAAGACATAAAGACGCTCCAGAGCCCGTACACTGACACATCTCAGCTCCGATCACTAACATGGTGATCAAGGCTGTTTATGCAATAGCTCAGCCATCAAAAGCAGTGTGTCAGAAACAAATTCTACAACTCAGTGTGACAAATTCACATCGACGGTAGAATCTCAGAGGTCAGTTGAACTAAGTGAAACCACCATTCCTTTTTTTGCCATAATGTCCATTTTCTGACATAAAAAAAAGAAATGTTTTGTGATTTATTACCCCCACTGTTTCCTTTATTTCATCTTTACAGGTTCTTACTCAGTCTGAAGAAAAGTAAAATTTACCCAAACGGTCATGATGGTGTCCATTGTGAATGCCAACGGATCCTGTCGCCAGATTGAGCTGGTTAACGTGGCTCGAAAAGTGAAAGTGGTATGTATTGAGTTGGTGCAGGAGGCAAATCGATGCATCACCGGTGGCACGAAGTTGCGCAAATCAACAGGAACTACACTGGTGGATGTGGGCACACAAAGTAAGAATCACACAAGCAATAATTTTACATATATATGGTGATCTTGTAGGGTCTAATATGTGCACATTGAACGACGTTCACGTAATTGTCTTCTCCAATCACAACTGAGCCTGCTTGTAACCAGTAGACTACTGACACCATAATCGACTTTAGAATGACTACTTTAGTTTTTCAATATTAAATCGATTATTACATAAGTTAAAAATATGGCTGTACATTACTAAATAAATAAATGAGGCAAAAAATGTATAATTAAAGTAAATAAATATAGCAATGTGTCATAACGTTCAAAAATAAATACCTATCTGTTAATCCTAAACCTTCAGGAAACTGAATATATGGAGTTGTTTCTCTGTATGTGCCGGCCTGTGTCAGTGCTCTGACAGCTGTCGCTCCAGGAACTCGTAAGTGCTGCAGAAAGGAAAAACCCATCGCTGTTATATGGTATACCGTGTCCCTGAGGGACGAGATAGGCAATGCTACAGGTATTTGTTTTTCTCCTAATCCTAGCCAATGTACTGTCCAAGCAGATTCAAGAGCCAGTATATTGTTAAAGCCCTTTTGTTTAATCTTTTTCAGATTCCCCTTGATTGTTCCCTTGTCCCAGGAGTTCTGGCCTAACTGCAGAGACGAGAACTTGTCTCCCAAGCCTGAGAGTTTCTTTCTACAACGAGGTCCAGGAATCATCGGGGGCTGCTTCTCTTGTGGGCGCCTGTCTGGCCATTAACAGTCGCTGTGTTCTATCGTCAGGACATCCCCGACTTGTCAGGGCCAACAACTCTGAGCTGAGCTTCCTGCTGCTCTTCTCCCTCACCTAGTTTCTTATGTTCATTAACTTTCATTGGAGCACCCTCTGAGTGGTCCTTGCATGCTGCACCACACAGCGTTTGGGACTCACCTTTGGTCCTCTGTAGGTCTTGTGTTCTTGGAAAACACAATAGTAGTGTTAATGGCCTTTAGAGCTACACTCCCAGGTATAATGTCATGCAAATGTTTGTCCTCCACAGCAAAGAATGACTGTAGGTCTTCGACGCTTTTCAAGTTGTAATATGTGACTATTGGTTGGGTCTTACTCCCCCGTTTTCCAATGAAAAAACCTAACCATATACAAGGAGAATCATCCTGGAGGTGGGCATTAGGCTCAGCTGTTGGGTTGGACTGTGTGCGGGTACAGGCCTACTGGCTGTTCTTTTGCTTGTGTTAGCGGCCCGAGCTCGAAATTACCTGATAATTTTAATGAGGCCAAGCTCATCACCTTTCAGCATGCTGATATCTGGCAGTCTGATAACCTTTATCCCTGCCTATCAGCAGCTCTCCTGGGAAATTTCTGTGGCTGTGGAGATATTTGCCATTCTGGCCTCCAGTTTTGGACTAATACTGTGTATATTGCTCCAAATGTTGCATCATATGTTTAGCCTAGCAAAAACACAAAGAAACAGTTAATAACAAAAGTCAAATCCTAAGATTTCTGGAGGTTGGGAAATAGTTAGGTTGGCAATGCCACATTGTAATGTTCATCTTGGGGGTCCTTAATATGTCTCATTGTAGAAAAAACGTCTTTCATAAGTTTAACTGAAAAATAAAATAATGTGAATAAAGAAAGTCAAAAGCATAACAAAATGTGTGGTCTGATTTCTGTCTCAACGTTTGATAAATCATTACTATTTTAAATTTTGTAGGATTAATAAACAAGTTTAATCATTCAAACTAAGTTTGATTTAGAATGAGCAAGCCAGTTATAGCGTCTTTATCTAAAATGCATTTTAAGAATAACACATGGCTAGTAGCACCAACAATACTGAAAAGTGGCTGTGTGCATTTCGACGTGTTTAATTAAAAAAAACCACACAGATTGTTTGTTTCACTGCACATTGCTGCACCTCTCTTTTCACCCTGTGTTAGCTCTCTGTTTTAGCTATTGAGGGCCTCACTCTTCTGTTCTCATCTTTTTTGGGATTCGCACATGCACAATACTAGGTCAGCCTGCAGGCCAGTCAGAAGCGAGTATGAGGGCGTGACATGCTAGCAGTTAGGCAAGCATCATAACTGTGTTACAAAGTGATGCACATAGAGGATGGTACCACCGACCCGACCCGCGGGACCTCAATACCGGTACCCGACGGCCGGGCCGGGTTCGAACAAGATTTAGAAAGGATGCTCGGGTTCGGGTCGGGCTCGGACATCAACGCGATAAGGCATTAACATTTGAATTTAAAACAGCTTATTATGTAGGTAATGGGCGCTTGTTCGCCAACCGTGTTTCATTGATAGCGCTCATCTGTTGACATTTCCGAATGCCTTCCTACAATTGCTTATAAAGAGCGGGCTTTCCCACAACACACAACGGACATGTGTCATTAGTATGAGAACAAATGCATTTTACTGTGTCGGGCTAGGGTCGGCTCAGACTAAATATCTTATGCCGTTCGAGCTCGGGTCGGGTTGCGGTTACTGCTCTGTCGGACGCGGGCCGGGCTCGGACAGAAAAATCCGGCCCGATGCCCACTCTAATGCACATTTGCACACAAGTGAAGGCTGGCTACAGCGAGCAGTTTGTGATAGTGTCTTCTGTTGAGATGGTAAGTCCTTTTGGGTGGACTTGGGCTTGTTCACTTTAAAACCTATTACATGCATAAAAGGACATAACACATAAAGGAAAGGGAAAGCCAAAAGCATAAATTAGTTCTTAATCTCCAAATCAAAAGATAGCTGATATGGTTGGGTCCGCTGGCTGTGATGAGCCCAACCTCTCCAGACCCTCGCTCCGTTGGACATTTCCTTGTCCTGGCAAGATGTTGTCTTCGCTGAGGGCGCTGTGTGATTCCGGTGGCTGATGAAACTGTTTGACATTGAAATTGCTCGTCAGCTCTCCCATTCCTCCTTACCCTCAACACTCCCCTCATGCCCTAGTCTCAATGGTCATCCCTCACCACTGTCACCTCACTGTAACTCCCCCACTACAGCTTCTACTCAGTAACCACCACAAGTCGTTGCCATGGTCTTCAGTAAGACAGGCATTGTCCTGCTCCCCCACCGCCCCAACACTGCTCCATAGCCCCCCTCCCAGACTCCTCCTCTCCGCTTCCAGCCGCCTGTGTTTACCTTAGCTGTCCTGGTGGTAGGCTATGGAGCATTCATCAAAGATTCGCTAGCTGCCGGTGTTCATTCGCCCTTCCCTCGCGTGTCCCGTTGGGTCGCAGGCTTCTTTTTGTGTACAACAAAGGACACCACCCTTCGCCTGTGGTTGATTACCTACGAATGCTTATCAACTTGTACGAACCAGAGGGACAAATGGAAACACTGCGTGACAACATTCTGATCTTCTCCCACAACCACTCCAACCTGCATTAAGCTAGCCTTGAGGAGGAGGGCATTGGTTGGAGGGCGCCAACAGCCTCTTATTCTGGACTGATACAAACACTCCATGCATTCCACACCGCCCAGAGAATAATTCCTGCCAAGCTAGGTGGGCCTGTTTCTTCGACCGGTTTTCACCTTCACTATCCTACCGATCCCATCCCGCAATACCAACTTGATGCTCTGGTCCCGTCTCCATTTCTCCACAACCCGGAAGAAGTACCATCTTTTCCCCTTTCCTGCTTGTGCTTCCTTGGCCTGGGAAGTGGAGTTCGCCGTCTGCCTTGCCAAGTCTCAGATCCTGACCCTGTATCTGCCCGCCAATCGCCTCTACATCCCACTTGGTTCAGTCCTCCATGGGCGCACTCCTCTAGGTTCAGCTGTCACCCAGTAAAGCTAGAACCCTGTGTTCTTTTCAGCCAATGGTTTCTGGTGTGCCACCGCTGAGAAGGACGCCAAGACTTTGTGATATCTTGTGAGGTGTGCGCCCGCCGCCAAGCCTTCCTTTCAGCTGCGCATCTATCTGCTTTGCCCCTTCGGTCCCGCGTTGGCCCTGGACCCACATTCCCCTGGACTTTGTTACCGGTCTGTCCACCCCTCCCAAGGCAACACGTCATACTCCCCCTGGTTGATCGTCTCCAAATCTTCCACTTGTCCCTCTGTAATGGTTCCCATGTCCATCTTTGTAGAAAGCTACATTATGTGGGGAACATGCAGTAGTGTATTGTTGGTTTTCCATATTGATAAGTTATATGCTTGTTATCATGGCCTGGATTGGTATCACGTGTATGGTCTGATGTTGTGTGTTTACTTTCTTTTTATGTTGAAATGCTTTTCTAGGTATGCTTCTACATAATGACACTGGGTGGGACGTGAGGGGGATTACCAGACTGATCAATTGGGTGAGAGAATGACGGAAGAAGCAGTCGGGTTTAGAGGGTGCGCAGCGTGGCAGTTTTTCTCCAGAGCACCAGCCTCTATAAAAAATTTTCGGTGGATACAAACTGGGATACTCCTTGGTACTACAACGGCGACCCTGGTGCTGAACGGATCGTGGCGAGGTTGGGTAAGTTTCAGTGTGGACAGTTATACTGCGCTTCTCGCCACGCTTCTCCGGCATGTTTGTTTTGCTACTCTGGATCCGGACTATTTAAGTTTATTGAATGACATTTTGTTTTGTTGGGACGTTGGGGTGTTTTGGGGAAACGTGTTTAAAATGTGTGGGACACTTTGGGCTTTAAAGAGTATGTCCGGAGGGGGTGTGTCCGATGTTTAATAAGTTGTGTCATTATCACCATCATACTCACAATCTATGGTCTACTTTTTATTTTTTAGCGGGGTTATTGAGCCGACCTAAAGGCATTAGGGTGTTGTAGTGTGAGGGTTTGATCAAGTGAAATTAAAATAGGCCCGCAGACAAGATTATAGCCGATGTGATATCCGAGACCGCCCATTCCTTAATTTTATGTGTGTACTTCCGTTGCCGCGGACTTTGGGATTGTTACACCTCCTGCTTGCCCTACGTCATTGGAAACGCCGCCCGCCCTCTGTTTCACTATTTTTCCGCCTACCCGGGAATCCCCACCGGACATGCATCTCGCACGTGGTACGCCCAGTCACTTCCGCAAGTCTGGAAAATCCTTCTGCCAAGCCCTCGGCACTATGGTTCAGTTATACTCTGGCTACCATTACCAGATCAATGAACAAGACCAATGTGGCAACCAGATCTAGGGCGGTTCTCAGGTGTGATGGCATACGTAATCCCGTTCGTGTGTGAGTGTCCACCTGCCTGGGTGAGTACTCACACACTCCTCCCAGCGCAGCCACTGGATGTCATCATTCACGCGATCTTTTCCCTGCCTGGAGGAAAGAGGTAGTGGCGTTTGTCCAGGCTCACGTTCGGTGTGTGTGCCTGATGGTGGATTGGGCCCAAAGAAGCACTACCCATGCTCACTTTTCCTCTCAGGACACCACTGCAGGACTCTTCAAGAAGTCTCACTCCACCAGGTTGTGGGTCCGTACACCTGTAAAGGCCGTGCTGAATCCCACCGTCTGTCAGACTCAGGCTCCCCCATCAAAGATCCATCCACTATTTTTGGTACATGTCTCGGATGCAATTGGCCTCCCCAGTCTCTTCCGTCCCGGGATGCGGACCCCCCTCCACTACGGATCATCAATGGTCCACCCCGCTATACGTTGTGCCACCCCTGGTGTGCAAGTAAAGGTCGAGGTTATTCGTACTCTGGTAGACTTGGCCTGGTCACGGGCCGAGGAACGGTCTTGATTCTGCCATCAAATCCGGCACAAAACTCTCCTAGATGATTTTCTTGGGCCCACCCGGACAAGTCCTGGCGGTAATGCAGAGGCATCCGTAGAGGAGGGGATACTGTCTGGTGGGGTTGGCTACAGTGCGTATTTGTTTTGTTTATTAATTTTTGAACGCCCAACCCTGTTTTGGCCCTGCTATTGTTTGTTTTTCCCTCACCTCCCTCCTGCTGAAGCCAGTGGACTACAACACCACCCTGAGTCTCACTATCTCCGCCACTCAGACCTGCCTACCATCCCCCGTCAACTATAATTATCAACCCCGCTCTCCAACCACTCTTTGCTTATTGTTGCTAGTACCACCCTGGTGGAAAGTCACAAGTATCTCGATTCCCCAAAACCCGCTGTCCTTGCTCTTTGTTTTTTGTGTTTAACTTCCCTGTTCCCCCCCTGACCCCCCCGCCCTTCACCCCCCCCCACCCCCCCCCCCGCATCATCAACATCCAGTTCCTGTTTTCTCCCCCTCCAGCACGCACACTGCTTCACGTGCAGTTCAGCTCAGGCTCAGCCCCCGTAACTTATCCTCGCTTCTAAGCTTGACTCTCCCACGCTTCCCCGAGTATCCTCACCCTCGAGACTCACCAAGGTCCCGTCTTCTGCGTCCTATCCTTCATCTACTTCCCCACTTCCCCCTATCCTCTCTCCAGCCCAATAAATCCATTTGTGGTTGTTTTGGTGAGCCATGCGTAAGTCTTTCTGTTCGCTAGCGTAACCAGAATGCATTTAGTAGTATTGTACTCTAAACCCTTCACAGTTATTGTACCATGCGCCGAACCGTTGAAGGGA
>NC_045735.1:30184712-30198314 GCF_008692095.1 Etheostoma spectabile | reverse complement strand
TCTCAAAATTTCCTGATGTTTCCTCACCATGTTAAGTTTTGTTAAATTTTCTACGTTTGATAAGTCATGCATTTTATCAACCAGTGTTGTGTCTAAGGTCTTACAGAACAGTAATGGCACTACAGTATGACTCAGCACCACAAAGAAACTCCAAACACGCCCTCTCTAAACAGGGCACCAAGATCTACCAGCACGAGGCACAGCTGAGCACATAGCTGTGGCGTGAAGACCATCACAGAGCATCAGGAATAGGTTCCCAGCTTTGTCATACTCCAGGTAACCCCCCTGGTCAGGCACCTAACACACGTCTTCCACTCCCGTGGGGCAGGCACCTCGGATACACACCTGGGAGAGTCGGCCTTGCATCAACAGGAATCATTGCGGCTCCATTGGTCTTCTGCCTCATTTGGCCCCCCAGAATAGTTTTTCAGGGACTGTAGACTTTATTAGTCCTGTGGACTGCACTTTAGGCACAACATCGGCGCCTTCTGGCAGACCAGGTCTAGAGTGGCGTTCAATGTCCCCTTATTAACAGTGCAGAGCCTCTGCTTGGGGCACTGTTTGGATGGTTCCAGAGACTCTACATTTGCCAAGTCTTACATTTGTCAGAGATACTATGAGCAAACTAGGTTTGATCACAACTCGACTGCTGTGAAGCTCCAGGGCCCTCATGGCAAATCAAACAGTGCCACCGTCAGTAATAGCTTATGCCTTGGTCCGTAATGTAGCCGCAGAGTGCTGGTGTAAGACACCAGCTTAATAGACAGTTTTATGAATAATTCTCAAACCCATTAAGGATAATTTAGCGCTTTTTGGGCTTCAGGGATTAGAAGCTGTCATGCCAGTCAATTTGTCGGACAACAAACTATAAGAGGGAGAGAGAGCGGCATCGCCGATCACCGAGGGGCGCCTCTAATCTCATCTCGGGCGGAGAGGACAGCTATTGGACGATTACATCAACTCATTTGGCTGGGATAATCCATCCGTCCTCTTTCAGCGGTGCAGGTTTCTTTTTTGGGTAATTTAAGGATGGGCTCGCTCGGCATGCATTGACATATGTTCTTGAATGGACTTACTGTAAAGAAACCGTACAACTGTTGGAGAATTGTTGAGTTCCATGTAGCAGAATGACTCTAACCCAATTATTAATTTCACACAAGCACATTTATTCATGCAGACAGACAATGCTTTCCGCAGTTAACGTGCACGGTCCTATGGAAAGTTCGAGTACAGAGGTTCCCCAAAAAGGCACTTGGACAATGTTGTGCTCATATATAAGGTTCCCTTGTGGAGCCTGATTGGTCAGCTATATGGTTGCTGGGCACATCCCTATTCCTGCCTCTTCCCTCCTTCTTGCCTATCTGTTTTACTCAGTTATCTCAGTTATCATTTACCAACAGACAGCTTGCTCACTCCCTTCTCATCTGCACTCCTGTTCTCTGAGTTATCAGACCGTCCGTAACTCAGTGTCCTTGTCCTCACCATCCTCTTCATTGCGCTCACTGTAGCTTGTCTGTATTAAACAGCCCTCCTGTCTCTCCTCCTAGCTGCACCCAGCGGCACAGCTAATGTATAATATGTCACACATACAACACTCTTATTCACCTTTGGTTAATACATTTATACTTCAAGCCAGCTTTTACGTGGCCGTTCCTGAGTGCCCTGCTCTCACCACCACATCAGCCATTGTATTATTTTACCACACAACTCACATTAATCTTGTTTGCTTTTGGACGGCTCCAAACAGCACAGTCTTCACACGACTAGAGACCAGAATGCTATCACCTCATCAGGATCAGAAAGAGATGAATGGAAGACATGAATGATCACACATCAAATGGACATACGAGTAACTTGTCAGGCCTTTGGACTTTGTAATGCTCCAGCTTTTCTTCAGACATTTGAAAAGATGTTTTGAGGGTGTTTGATGTTTTGTGTTTGTACCTCAACGATTTTGATTTTATCACCAGATACTGTGACTCATGAAGTCCTTCTAGTGTGAAGAACGATCTGTATGTCAAAGCTGAAAAATGGACTTTTGTGTAGCTACTATCTACTCCGTCTCTGCTAATCCTCTAATGGAATGTTGCTTCGAATTACGACCGAAAACACTTGTATTTGACTACAAACAGTTATTTTCACTATGCTGCAGTTTTACAGCAAGAAAGAACAACTTAGGCTGGCGGACACAATTTGCCTTTAGCATCTCACGTTCACCGTAAGCTAGCAGAATACACAAAGGTACAGCAATTCCTGGATTTGCCACTTTTAGAGAAAGTTTATTCAAAACTTCAGTTCTGTGGCCGCACCCGCTGCACTCACTTCTTCCAAGATCCTCCAGTGGACCTCCCAGGCAAAGGAAACTTCTTGCTTCAAGGAAGTTCACCACAGCAGTGGTTACTCACTGTTCCTGAGTCACAATGGCAGTTTGTGGTTGAGGGTCCAGGGCCAATGAGGGCATGGAGCGGTGCTGTTCCCCGCCGTCAGCAAGGTCCCAGGATGTACCCTGCACTTTTGTTGTTAAGTTGACTCCTGCTCGCACTGCATGTCACATGCCATCCAGGTGTTAAGCGGACCGTTACGTGAACAAGCAGCGGTTCTTGTGGCAGGTCATGGAGAAGGCGTTTTCCAGTACGTGGGGGCCTGTCCAGTATGTCCCAAAATAAGACCTTCCTCGGGCCCAAATGATTCTCTTCACGCGGCTGCCTGTTTCTCAACGACCATGGTCCACATCTCCATGTAATTTGCATCCGGATACTACAGGCCGGGCCAGAGGGTGTGCTCAAGGATTTCCAATATCAAAGGTCAATAATCCGGTTCTCTGCGTCTACGCCTCCCAGTCTTTGAAGGTACACTCCTACCATGAAAGTACCATGTCAGCAAGATCAAGCCAGTCAAGGACTATTTCGATGCCCACCTCGCCCTCCCCCTCCGCCCTCCCTCCGCCCCCTGGATCGTCAACGACGGCCTTGTGTAAACTCAGGAACTCCTGGCTGTCCACCACATGGCCGCAGGAATTAATTCTTGATGGACTGGCAGGGATACAGTCCAAGACGTTCGTGGATCTCTTTACATTTTCTCGTGGACAATTACCTATCAGGACTTTTCTCGTTGTCGGACAGCTCGGAGATTTAATGAGTTCCGTGGAAAACAGAAGGATGGTAGGTAAGGTTGGTATCCAATCCTGCGATCTCCAACTTCTCCAAATATTGCTCTTTGTGAGCACTACCAGATGCCCTACCTCGACCGATACAGGCACAACTTGTGAGAAAAGAAGATGTATTATTATTTTTTAGTGTTATTATTTTAGTACCTCTCCGGGAACCATCACTTTCGTGGTGGAGAGGTTGTGTGTGTCCCTATGAACCGAGGGCTGTGTTGTCTGGAGCTGTGTGCTCCTGGTAGGGTCTCCCATGGCAAAGTGGTCTCAGGTAAGGGCCAGACAAAGAATGGTTCAAAAACCCCATGAAAGATCGAGGTAGAGAGGGAGTGACCCTGCCGGAGGAGGCCGGGGCCCCATCTGGAGCCAGGCCCAGCCGGCGGGCCGTCGCGAGCGCCTGGTGGCCGGTTTGCCACGGAGCCCGGTCGGGCACAGCCCGAAGAAGCTACGTGGCACCACCCATCTCCATCCCATGGGTTCACACCTGTGGGAGGAACGCTGGTCGGGTGCGCTGCCATATGGGTGGCGGCGAAGGTCAGGGGCCTCGCGGGACCAACAGCGGGCAGCAGAGGCTGGCTCTGGGGACGTGAACGTCACCTCTGTGGGGAAAGAGCACTTGTGCGGGAGGTGGAGCGCTACAGTTAGATCTGGTGGGGCTACCTCTACGCACAGTCTTGGTTCTGGAACCGTACTCCTGGATAGGGGTTGACTCGTTCTGACTGTCCCTCCGGAGTTGCCCAGGGTGAGGCGCGGGCGGGTGTGGGATACTCACAAGCCCCCGGCTGAGCGCCGCTGCGTTGGAGTTTACCCCGGTGGACGAGAGGGTCGCCTCCTACGCCTGCGGGTGATGGGGGGAAAACTGACTGTGTTTGTGCATATGCACCAACCGGAGTTCAGAGTATTCTGCCTTCTTGGGACCTTGAATGGAGTCCTATATGGTCCCAGTAGGGGACTCCATAGTTCTGCTGGGGGACTTCAACGCACACGGGGCAATGATGGAGATACTTGAGAGGCATGATTGGGAGGAACGGCCTCCCTGATCTGAATCAGAGTGGTTGGTTGTTGGACTTCTGTGCTAGTCATGGATTGTCCAAAACAAACACATATTGCGAACATAGGATGCTCAAAAGTGTACGTGGTACCAGAGCACCCTAGGCAAGGTCAATGATCAATTTTATAATCGTTTCATCTGATCTGAGGCCGTATGTTTGGACACTCGGGTGAAGATGGGGCAGAGCTGCAATGATCACCATCTGTGGTGAGTTGGGTCAGGGGGTGGGGGAGGACTCTGGACGACTGGTAAGCCAACGCGTAGTGCGGGTAAATTGGGAACGTCTGGAGGACCCCTGTCCGACGAACTTTCACTCACACCTCCAGCGGAGCTTTTCGTGCATCCTGTGAAGCTGGGGGCATTGAACCTGAGTGGACAAGTTCAAAGTTTCTATTGCTGAAGCTTGCGGCGGGGAGCTGTGGTCTAAGGGTCTTAGGTGCTTCAAGGGGCGGTAACCCAAGAACACCCTTGGTGACACTGGTGGTCAGGGAAGCCGTCGACGAAGAAGGAGTCCTTCCGGGATATGTTTTCCAGGGGACCCGACGCAGTGCAAGGTACAGACGGGTCCCCGAAGGGCTGCAGCTCTGCTGACAGAGGCAAGCAGGGGTGTGGGAGAAGTTCGGAGAAGACATGGAGAAGGACTTTCGGTCAGCACCAAGGGTGCTTCTGGAAAAACCGTTGCCACCTCAGGGAGGGGGAAGCAGGGAACTCATCCAAGCTGTATACAGTAAGGATGGGACGTTGTTGACCTCAACTGGGGAGGTATAGAGAGGTGGAAGGAGCACTTTGGGAACTCCTAAATCCAGCTGACACTCCTCGTGGTGGAGAGCAGAGCTGGAGGATGATGGGGGATTATCGTCAATTTTCCGGTGGAGGTCGCGAGTAGTCAAAACTCCACAGCGGCAAAGCCCAGGGATTGATGAGAATCGTCCAGAAAATGCTGAAGCTCGGGTGGGAGGTTCTGTCTTGGTTGACACTCTTTTAACATTGCGTGCGCCTAAGGAGTGGCAGACGGTGGTGGTTCCCCTCTTCAAAAAGGGGACCAGAGGGTGTGTGCCAATTACAGGGGTATCACACTTCTCAGCCTCCCTGGAAAGTCTACTCCAAGGTTGCTGAAAGGAGGGTTCGGCCGATAGTCGACCTCGGATTGAAGAGGACAATGCGGATTCCGTCCTGTCGTGGAACAATGATGCAGATCTTTACTCTCGGAGTATGCCCACCAGTCTACATGTGTTTGTGGATCTGGAGAAGGCGTATGACCGGGTCCCCCGGGAGAACTGTGGGAGGTGCTGCGGGAGTATGGAGTGAGGGGGTCCCTTCTTAGGGCCATCCAATCTCTGTACGACCAAAGCGAGAGCTGTGTCCGGGTTCTCGCAGTAAGTCGGATCGTTCCAGGTGAGGTTGGCCTCCCCCAGGGCTGCGCTTTGTCACCATCCTGTTTATAATATTTTGGACAGGATATCGAGGCGTAGTCGAGCGGGAGGGTTTGCAGTTTGGTGGTTAGGATCTCATCGCTGCTTTTGCAGATGATGTGGTCCTGATGGCGTCATCGTCTGTGACCTTCACAGCTCACTGGATCGGTTTGCAGCTGAGTGTGAAGCAGCTGGGATGGATCATCACCTCAAAATCTGAGGCCATGTTTCAGCGCAGGAAACCGATGGAGGTTCTTCTTCGGAGTGGATTGAGTCCTTACCCCGTGAAGGAGTTTTAAGTACCTTGGTCTTGTTCACGAGTGAGGGACTATGGAGATTGGTCGGAGAATCGAGCAGCTGGTGCGGTATTACATTCTGTTTATCGCACCGTTGTGACGAAAAGGGAGCTGAGCCGGAAGGCAAAAGCTCTCGATCTACCGGGCAATTTTCGTTCCTACCCTCACCTATGGTCATGAAGGTGGGTTATGACCGAAAGAAAGATCCAGGGTACAAGCGGCCAAAAGGTTTACTCAAAAGGGTGGCTGGCGTCTCCCTTAGAGATAGGGTGAGAAGCACAGCCATCCGAGAGGAGCTGGAGTAGAGCCCTGCTCCTTCGCGTCGAAAGGAGCCAGTTGAGGTGGTTTGGCCTATGGTAAGGATCCTCCTGGGCGCCCCCTAGGGAGGTGTTCCAGGCACGTCCAGCTAGGAGGAGCCCCGGGAAGACTAGGACTAGGTGGGAGATTATATCTCCAACCTGGCCTGGAACCCTCGGGATCCCCCAGTCGGAGCTGGTTGATGTGGCTCGGGAAAGGGAAGTTTGGGGTCCCCTACTGGAACTGCTGCCCCCGCGACCCGATACCGGATAAGCGGTTGAAGATGGATGGATGGATGAAAAAAATTAAACTTTCCACATGTCTACTACATTGTTTAGCTTGTTCTTCATGTATTTTGCCATCTGTCATGGCATCCTCATGTGTTTATGGTCACGTGTTTGCAAAGGGTGAATTATAAGCTTACATACCATCATTTTTAGATTGAATTATAGATTATATTTGCACTGAACAATGCACACTGTACACTACAGCCAATACAGTCTTCTAAAAGCGGTGGTCTTTTTCAGTTACAGTTGGTTACAGTGACAATTAAAATTTCAGGAAACATCTTATTGCTTTCAGACAGACTTTAAAAAATGTGAACCTAGCCATTAATTCTCAGAGCTTTGTAGCTAAAGTGAATATATGTTTGTTTTCTCGTTGTGTGCCAGGTTCCTGTGTCAGTGTGCACTGACAGCTGTCCTCCAGGAACTCGTAAAGTACTGCAGAAAGGAAAACCCATCTGCTGTTATGATTGCATACCGTGTCCTGAAGGAGAGATTAGCAATGCTACAGGTATTGTTTTTTCCCCAAATATCTACAGTACAACATCAAATATACAAACAATTTGCCTTTTGAATTTGAAGCCTGGATGCTGTCTCAGGCTGCCTTAAAGATGTAAACCACTGCATGGCCCAGCCATTTCTCAACATTTCTGATTTCTCAATTTCTCAACCACTGAACACCCTAAATCTGAAATAATACTATTCAGCCAACAAAATCACCAATACCAAGAGCCTTTGCTCGATGGTGTTTTAAGCCCCAACGTCGACTTCCAGGCAGTGCAGTGACCGTTCATCCCACACATGAATAAAGTTGTTCAGTCTTGTTTTCTCAATATCAGAACCTTCTCCAAAATCAAAAAACAGACTGTTGTCCTTTTATCATCACTTTCCTTTTTATTTATTCAATTGTTGTTTTTCTGTCCTTTAAAGCTTCCTTCTTCTATTCTCACTGTGACAATGATGTGTACTAGGGGCGGCTGTGGCTCAGTGGTAGAGTGGTTGCCTGGCAATCGGAAGGTTGGTGGTTCGATCCCCGCCCCTGCAGTCATTGTCGAAGTGTCCTTGGGCAAGACACTGAACCCCGAGTTGCCCCCGGTGCTGTGCATTGGAGTGTGAATGTGTATGAATGTTTATCTGATGAGCAGGTGGCACCTTGTACGGCAGTCCCAGCCACAGTGTATGAATGTGTGTGAATGGTGAATGTTTCCTGTAGATGTAGATGCAGTTGTTAAGACTGGAAAAGCGCTATATAAATACAGCACATTTACTGTATGTCTTCTGATTTGTATGTGCTTTTGTTTCTCCTGTCAAAGCAGTTTGGAAACTATTGTCTTTAGAGGTGCTATACACAAAACTATTATTATTAGTATTATTATTAATAAACCGCTAAAAGCCCTTTTTGTTTAAATTTTCAGATTCCCCTGATTGTTTCCCTTGCCCCAAGGAGTTCTGGCCTAATGCAGAGAGAGACCTTGTCTCCCCAACCTGTGTTTTTTCTTTCCTACAACGAGGTCCGAGATCATCCTGGCTGCATTCTCAGTTGGTGGCCCTGTCTGGCCATTATAACAGCAGCTGTGTTCTATCGTCACAGGACATCCCAATTGTCAGGGCCAACACTCTGAGCTAGCTTCCTGGCTCTTCTCCCTAACTCTATTTTCTTAGTCATTAACTTTCATTGGAGCACCCTCTGAGTGGCCCTGCATGCTGCGCCACACAGCGTTTGGGATCACCTTTGTCCTCTGTATGTCTTGGTGTTCTTGAAAAACAATAGTAGTGTTAATGCCTTAGACGCTACACTCCCAGGTAGTAATGTCATGAAATGGTTTGGTCCTCCACAGCAAAGAATGACAGTAGTTTCTTTTACGCTTATTCAAGTTTTAATATGTACTATTTGGTTAGTTCTTAGTCCCCCTTTTCCAATGAAAAACCTAACTACATACAAGAAGTTAATCATCCTGGAGTGTGCATTAGGCTCAGCTTTTGGGTTCTGGGCTGTGCTCGGGTACATAGGCCTACTGGCTGTCTTTTGTTTTGTGTTAGCTGTCCTAGCTCGGAAATTACCTGATAATTTTAATGAGGCCAAGCTCATAACCCCCCCATACTGCTGAGATTCAGCTTCTCTGGCTGAGCCACGGATTTGGCATTCAAGAATCTGTCATCCCAGGTCTGGAGAGACTTCTTGCTGGATCTCTCTCCCTCTAAAGTGGCCTGCACCCTTCGTGCTTACTGAGTTCTGAAGGTCATTCAACTGCAGGCTGGAAAAAAGTGAGCATTTGTATTTATTTTAACATAAGAGAGCACCCACAGTTTATCCTAATGGACATGTTCTTTTGTTGTTTTGTTACTGTGTTTCTAGTTCCTTAGGCCATCATACTGACAGTGACATCAATCATTCAATTTATTTAACATTTTAGGCCAATCATGTGTATTTAATTACATTAATTGTAGCCTGTTAAAGTATGCCTAATTGTCTGATGACTGATTTGTGTTGACGTGAGTGAGCTAGTGAGCTGCAAAATCGCCAAACAATGCTTTGAAATGTACTTATAACTTATGTTTTAACCAAAAATTAGAACATTGTAGAATAGGGATTTCTGCAAGCAGTTTGAGCATGTTGAAAATAAATAATAAATCAAGACAACTAAAAGGTGCTTTGAAATGCAGAACATCATTTCCTGCGCAATGTTAACGAAGTAAAACTAATTGTGTAGTCTCGCCGTGATTGGATCTAATCAACACTTATAATGGTTTTTTCCTGGCCCATGATACAACCTTCTAAGTTTCCATGGAAAACGTGGCCTGTTTTCCATCCCATGCATACAGACAAACAACAACCCCTACTGCCGGAGTTAGACTAGTGTTAAACACATAGGGAATGATAATAATGACATATCAATTTATTGTCAAGGCCTTTGTCATGTTTTTTAGATGCTGGCCATAGAAAAGATTTATGTGATGGAACATGAAGACATAAAGACCCTCCAAGCCCGTACACTGACACACTCTCAGCTCCGATCACTAACATGGTGATCCAAGGCTCGTTTATGCA
Source organism: Etheostoma spectabile (assembly GCF_008692095.1). Taxonomy (NCBI): domain Eukaryota; kingdom Metazoa; phylum Chordata; class Actinopteri; order Perciformes; family Percidae; genus Etheostoma; species Etheostoma spectabile. Next base: position 30,188,765 of record NC_045735.1, on the reverse strand, counting down.
ATAGCTCATGCCATCAAAAGCAGTGTGTCGAAACCAAATTCTACAACTCAGTTTGACAAATTCACATCAAGGCTAGAATCTAGAGGTCAGTTGAACTAAGTGAAACCACCATTCCTTTTTTTGCCATAATGTACCATTGTTCTGACATAAAAAAAAGAAATGTTTTGTGATTTTATTTCTCCCACTGGTTTCCTTTATTCATCTTTACGGTTCTTACTCAGCTGAAGAAAGTAAATTTACCCAAACGGTTAGATGTGACCATTTGATGCCAACGGATCCTGTCGCCAGATATGAGCTGGTTAACTGGCCAAAAAGTGAAAGTGGTATGTATTGAGTTGGTGACAGGAGGCAAATACGATGCATCACGGCGGTGGCCAAGTTCCAAATCAACAGGAACTCACTGGTGGATGTGGCACACACAGTAAGAATCACACAAGCAATAATTTTATCATATATATGGTGATCTTGTAGGGTCTAATATGTGCACATTGAACGACGTTCACGTGAATTGTCTTCTCAATCACAACTGAGCCTCTTGTAACCAGTAGACTACTGACACCATAATCGACCTTTAGAATGACTACTTTAGTTTTTCAATATTAAATCGATTATTACATAAGTTAAAACATATGGCTGTACATTACTAAATAAATAAATGAGCAAAAAATGTATAATTAAATAAATAAATATACAATGTGTCATAACGTTCAATAAATAAATACCTATCTGTTAATCCTAAACCTTCATGGAGAACCTGATATTATCGGAGTTTGTTTCTCTGTATGTTCCCAGGTGCCTAGTGTCATGTTGGCTCTGACGCTGTCCGCTCCTGACACTCGTATGCTGCAGAAAGGAAAAACCCATCGGCTGTTATATTGTATACCGTGTCCACTGAGGGCGAGAAGTTGGCAATGGCTACAGAAAAAGTATTTGTTTTTCGTTCCCTAATCCCCCTAGCCAATGTACTGTCCAACAGATCAAGAGCCAGTATGATTGCTTAAGCCCTTTTTGTTTAATCTTTTTCAGATTCCCCTGATTGTTTCCCTTGTCCCAGGAGTCTGGCCTAATGCAGAGAGAGACACTTGTCTCCCCAATCCTGTAGAGTTTCTTTCCTACAACGAGGTCCTAGTATCATCCTGGCTGCTTCTCTTTTGTGGCGCCTGTCTGGCCATTACTAACAGCAGCTGTGTTCTATCGTCACGGACATCCCCAATTGTCCGGGCGCACAACTCTGAGCTGAGCTTCCTGCTGCTCTTCTCCCTCACCTAGTTTCTTATGTTCATTAACTTTCATTGGAGCACCCTCTGAGGGTCCGCATGCTGCCCACACAGCGTTTGGGATCACCTTTGTCCTCTGTATGTCTTGTGTTCTTGAAAAACATAGTAGTGTTATGGCCTTTAGAGCTACACTCCAGGTATAATGTCATGAATGTTTGGTCCTCCACAGCAAAGAATGACTTAGTGTCTTTCACGCTTATTCAAGTGTTGCCATTCTGGCCTCCAGTTTTGGACTAATACTGTGTATATTTGCTCCAAAGTGTTTTATCATATTGTTTAAGCCAGAGAAGAACACCAGGAAACATTTAATGAACAAAAATCAATCCTAAGACATCTGATGTTTGGAAATAGTTAAGATGGCAACATACAGTATAACGCTTATGCTGAGTGTATCCAACAAAGTCTTCACCCTTGTTGTCTAAAATAGGATATTTTTGCATTTAATATTTTCTTAATTATCATCTTGTGAATGTCCTTTTAATGTTTCCGTTGTATTTTATAAATATTCTTTCCTCATGTGCTAAAAATATAAAAATGAACTGACTAAATTAAGTAAATTCACAACATGAACTTTCATTTATAATGAAATAAATTCCTTTTAAATATTCTTTCTGTATCTGTATTTTTTGAAATGGGATTGAAGGTGCACATTTGTTAAGCTTAACTCTAAAATAAGCTAAAGCAAAGCCAAATACATGAAACGGATGGACTGGATAAGGCCATCCTCTCTCGGATGCAAATTAAACTGATGTACAGTAGAAGGAGGGAACGTTTTATCTGAACATTTATAAAACACACATGCCCACATGCACAGTTGAGGGATGGAGATCTCTGCTCTCTGTATTGGTCTGATCCTGTCTCTGGGTTTGTGTGAGCTGAACTCAGCTCTTGCCCTGAATGATTCTGGGGATGATGTTAAACAAAGGGCTGGGCTTACAGAGGACAGGACTGGTGCTGGGGTCAGCACTCAGACTCCATCTGTGAAATGTAAGCTCCAGGGTACCACTCGTATACCTGCGTTTGCAATGGATGGTGACTATGTTATTGGTGGTGTTTTGTCCATACACTACAACATGCAAACAGTGAAGCATAACTACACCACCATGCCTGAGCCACTAAGATGCACAGGAAGGTTAGTAAGAGGGAGAAGTGGGGGATGAGAGGATGTTAAGACTGTGTGGGGATACAATTGTTTTGATTTATATCATGTGCTTACATTTGAGTTGCAGGTTTTGTGTTGGACTGAACAAAAAAAATACTTTGAATACATGAAGTGCCAATTCAGTATTTAGTCATAAATATTGCAGGTAATATATTCATAAATTTACAAATTCGAGTTTGATGTGGAAAAAGCATATTAACTGAAAATGTATTAGTATAACAACTGACTTATATATATTTATGAAGACAAATTAAGACCATTGACTATAACTTTTTTTAACCATGCAATAGGATTCTTGTACATTTTTGACTCATTTAATCTTTTGAATTTTGGTGTTCAGGCACAGGTGTTTGATGCCTGTACAGTATTTTGTGTATTGCAATTTCCACTTGGTATTGCACTATTGTACTATTTCTCTTTAAGTTGTGACTGTCCTTGATTAAGAGACTTGAGTGTCTCTGCGCAGCATTAACACCCGGGAACTGCGCTTCTCACGGGCAATGATCTTTGCCATCGAGGAGATAAACAACAGCACGGAGCTGCTGCCAGGAATCAAACTCGGTTATCACATCTATGACGCATGCGGCTCGGTGCCCGTGGCAGTGCATGTGGCATTCCAGCTTTCAAATAGCCTGGACACGGTGTTTAACACCGGTGATAATTGCTCAAAATCTGGTATGGTGATGGCTGTCATTGGTGAGTCTGGGTCCTCGCCATCCATCAGCATGTCACGCATCATCGGGCCCTTTAACATCCCTCAAGTAAATATTTTGGATTTCTGGAGAAAAAAAAGGAATAGAGACCATGCTGTGCCTATTATTTTGTGTGTCCCATTAATATTTAACCTGTTCTTACCCTTCAGGTGAGCTACTTTGCCACTTGTGCATGTCTGTCCAATAAGCAGCAGTACCCAAATTTCTTCAGAACCGTCCCTAGTGATCAGTTCCAGGCTGACGCGCTGGCCAAGCTGGTAAAACACTTTGGCTGGACTTGGATAGGTGCTGTCCGGTCAGATTCAGACTATGGCAATAATGGTATGGCGTCTTTTCTGGACGCAGCACACAGAGAGGGGATCTGTGTGGAATACTCTGAATCTTTCTATCGGACCCACCCACGTAGCAGGATCCAGAGAGTAGCTGATGTTATCCGCAGGTTTGATGTTCCCCTATGTTGACACTGTCCCGCACACAAAAGCACAACAAACATTTTCTGTAAATTTGAGATGGACAATTGTTTTTATGTTCAATGACAAATTGTAAATGTTTCCTTTTTCATCACGTTTATGTATTACTGATATTGTTATTAAATTGGGCAATCAGACCAAAAAGTCGGCTAAAGTGTCACATAGGCTATCTATTGTTTGTTTGTGTTTACTTTCTTGACATGTATTTTAAAACCTATACTGCATTTATTTGAAATGTCTCTCCAGGTCAACAGCTATGGTTGTTGTGGCATTCACTTCCCCTGGAGACATTAGGATCTTGCTGGAGGAGCTGTCACTCGAGCCTTCTCCACCTCGCCAGTGGATAGGCAGTGAATCCTGGGTAACCGCCCCAGACATGCTGAGATTCAGCTTCTGTGCTGGAGCCATCGGATTTGGCATTCAGAAATCTG
>NC_045735.1:30184493-30184702 GCF_008692095.1 Etheostoma spectabile | reverse complement strand
TCTGAGAGACTTCTTGCTGGATCTCTCTCCCTCTAAAGTGGCTGCCCCTTCAGTGCTTACTGAGTTCTGGGAAGGTGCATTCAACTGCAGGCTGGGAAAAAGTGAGAAATTTGTATTTATGTTTAACATAAGAGAGGCACCCACAGTTGTATCCTAATGGACATGTTCTTTTGTGTTTTGTTACTGTGTTTCTAGTTCCATTAAGGCCA
>NC_045735.1:30183842-30184483 GCF_008692095.1 Etheostoma spectabile | reverse complement strand
AGTGACATCAGATCATTCAATTTATTTTAAACATTTTAGGCCAATCATGTTAGTATTTAATTACATTAATTTGTAGCCTTTGTTAAATATGACTAATTGTCTGATGACTGATTTGTGTTGACGTGAGTGAGCTAGTGAGCTGGCAAATCTGCCAAACAATGCTTTGAAATGTATTATAAAATTATGTTTTACCAATAAATTAGAACATTGTAGATATATGGATTTCTGCAAGGCATGTTGAGCATGTTGAAAATAAATAAATAAATCAAAGACAACTAAAAGGGTGCTTTGAGAATGCAGAACATCATTTCTCGCAATGTTAACGAAAGTAAAAACTAATTGTGTATCTGCCCCGTGATTTGGATCTAATCAACACTTTAATGGGTTTTTCCCTGGCCCATGATACAACCTTCTAAGTTTCATGGAAAGCTGGCCTGTTTTCCATCCTCCTGCATACAGACAAACAAACAAAACCCTACTGCCGGAGGTAGACTAATGTTAAACACATAGGGAATGATAATAATGACATATCAAATATTATTGTCAAGGCCTTTGTCATGTTTTTTAGATGCTGCCATAGAAAAGAGATTATGTGATGGAACTGAAGACATAAAGACGCTCCAGAGCCCGTACACTGACAC
>NC_045735.1:30183551-30183774 GCF_008692095.1 Etheostoma spectabile | reverse complement strand
CAGTGTGTCAGGAAACAAATTCTACAACTCAGTGTGACAAATTCACCAGGATAGAATCTAAAGAGGTCAGTTGAACATAAGTGAAAACACCAATTCCTTTTTTTGCCATAATGTACCATTTCTGACATAAAAAAAAGAAATGTTTTGTTTGATGTTATTTACCCACTGTTTTCCTTTATTTCATCTTTACAGGTTCTTACTCAGCTGAAGAAAGTAAATTTTA
>NC_045735.1:30183434-30183541 GCF_008692095.1 Etheostoma spectabile | reverse complement strand
TTATGATGTGTCATTTGATGCCAACGGGGATCCTGTCGCCAGATATGAGCTGGTTAACTGGCAAAAAAGTGAAAGTGGTAGTATTGAGTTGGTGACAGTAGGGCAAT
>NC_045735.1:30175363-30183413 GCF_008692095.1 Etheostoma spectabile | reverse complement strand
GCCAGAAGTTCCAAATCAACAGGAACCTCACCTGGGTGGATGGTGGCACACAAGTAAGAATCACACAAGCAATAATTTTACATTAATATATGGTGATCTTGTAGGGTCTAATATGTGCACATTGAACGACGTTCACTGTAATTGTTCTTCCAATCACAACTGAGCCTGCTTGTAACCAGTAGACTACTGACAACATAATCTACTTTAGAATGACTACTTTAGTTTTTTCAATATTAAATCGATTATTACATAAGTTAATAAATATGGCTGTACATTACTAAAATAAATAAATGAGGCAAAAAATGTATAATTAAATGTAAAATAAATATATAAATGTGTCAATAAAGTTCAATAAATAAATACCTATCTGTTAATCCTAAAACCTTCAGGGAATACCTGAATATATAGGAGTTTGTTTCTCTGTATGTGCCAGGTGCCTGTGTCAGTGTGCTCTGACAGCTGTCCTCCAGGAACTCGTAAAGTGCTGCAGAAAGGAAAACCCATCTGCTGTTATGATTGTATACCGTGTCCTGAGGGAGAGATTAGCAATGCTACAGGTATTTGTTTTTCTCCTAATCCATAGCCAATGTACTGTCCAAGATCAAGACACAGTATGATTGCTTAAAGCCCGTTTTGTTTTTTTTTCAGATTCCCCTGATTGTTTCCCTTGCCCAAGGAGTCTGGCCTAATGCAGAGAGAGACACTTGTCCTCCCAAGCCTGTAGAGTTTCTTTCCTACAACGAGTCCTAGGATCATCGGCTGCATTCTCTGTTGTGGCGCCTGTCTGGCCATTAACAGCGGCTGTGTTTCTATCGTCACGGACATCCCCGATTGTCAGGGCCAACAACTCTGAGCTGAGCTTCCTGCTGTCTTCTCCCTACCTATGTTTCTTATGTTCATTAACTTTCATCTGGAGCACCCTCTGAGTGGTCCTCTGCTGCCCACACAGCGTTTGGGATCACCTTTGTCCTCTGTATGTCTTGTGTTCTTGGAAAAACAATAGTAGTGTTAATGGCCTTTAGAGCTACACTCCCAGGTAGTAATGTCATGAAATGGTTTGGTCCTCCACAGCAAAGAATGACTGTAGTGTCTTTCACGCTTATTCAAGTTTTAATATGTACTATTTGGTTGGGTCTTAGTCCCCCTTTTCCAATGAAAAACCTAACCATATACAAGGAGAGAATCATCCTGGAGTGTGCATTAGGCTCAGCTGTTGGGTTCTGGGCTGTGCTCGGGTACATAGGCCTACTGGCTGTCTTTTGCTTTGTGTTAGCTGTCCTAGCTCGGAAATTACCTGATAATTTTAATGAGGCCAAGCTCATCACCTTCAGCATGCTGATATTCTGTGCAGTCTGGATAACCTTTATCCCTGCCTATCTCAGCTCTCCTGGGAAATTTACTGTGGCTGTGGAGATATTTGCCATTCTGGCCTCCAGTTTTGGACTAATACTGTGTATATTTGCTCCAAAATGTTTCATCATAATGTTTAAGCCTGAGCAAAACACAAAGAAACAGTTAATGAACAAAAGTCAATCCTAAGATTTCTGGAGGTTGGGAAATAGTTAGGTTGGCAATGCACAATTGTAATGTCATCTTTGGAATGTCCTTATAATATGTCTCATTGTAGAAAAAAGTCTTTCATAAGTTAACTGAAAATATAAAATAATGTGAATAAAGAAAGTCAAAATGCATAACAAAAATGTGTGGTACTGATTTCTGTCTCAACGTTTTGATTAAATCATTACTATTTTAATATTTTGTAGGATTAATAAACAAGTTTAATCATTCAAATCTAAGTTTGATTTAGAATGAGCAAGCTCAGTTATAGCGTCTTTATCTAAAATGCATTTTAAAGAATAACACATGGCTAGGTAGCACCAACAATACTGAAAAGTGGCTGTGTAGTTCTACGTGGTTTAATTAAAAAAAACACACTAGATTGTTGTTTCACTGCACATTGCTGCACCTCCTCTTTTCACCCTGTGTGTTTAGCTCTCTGTTTTAGCTATTGAGGCATCACTCTTCTGTTCCATCTTTTTTGGGAGTCGCACATGCAAAATACCTAGGTCAGCACTGCAGGCCAGTCAGAAGCAGAGTATGAGGGCGTGACATGCTAGCAGTTAGGCAAGCATCATAACTGTGTTACAAAGTGATGCACATTAGAGGATGGATACCCGACCCGAGCCCGACGGGACCCAACGGTACCCGACGGGCCGGGCCGGGTTCGAACAGATTTTTAGAAAGGATGCTCGGGTTCGGGTCGGGCTCGGTCACATCAACGCGATAAGGCATTGAACATTTTGAATTTAAAACAGCTTATTATGTAGGTAATGGCGCTTGTTGCCCCGTGTTCATTGATGCGCTCATCTGTTGACATTTCCGAATGCCTTCCTACAATTGCTTAATAAAAGCGGGCTTTCCACACAAACAAACGTACATGTGTCATTAGTATGAGAAACAAATGCAATTTTAACTGTGTCGGGCTAGGGTCGGGCTCAGACATAAATATCTTAATGCCTGTCGAGCTCGGGTCGGGTTCGGTTACTGCTCTGTCGGACGCGGGCCGGGCTCGGACAGAAAAATCCGGCCCGATCCGCACTCTAATGCACATTTGTCACACAAGTGAAGGCTGGACTACAGCAGAGCAGTTTGTGAATAGTGTCTTCTGTTAGAGATGGTAAGTCCTTTTGGGGTGGACTTGGGCTTTTTCACTTTAAAAACCTATTACATGCATAAAAAGTGACATAACACAATAAAGGAAAGGGAAAAGCCAAAAAGCATAAAATTAGTTCTTTAAATCCCAAATCAAATAGATAGCTGATATGGTTGGGTTCCGGCTGGCTGTGAGTGAGCCCAACCTCTCCAGACCCTCGCCTCCTGTTGGACATTTCCTTGTCCTGGCAAGATGTTGCTCTTCGTCTGAGGGCGCTTGTTGATTCCGGTGCTGATGAAAACTTGTTTGACATTGAAATTGCTCGTCAGCTCTCCATTCCTCACTTACCCCTCAACACTCCCCTTCATGCCACTAGTCTCAATGGTCAGTCTCTCACCACTGTCACTCACTGTACTCCCCCACTACAGCTTCTTACTTCCAGTAACCACCACAAGTCCTTGCCATGGTCTTCAGTAAAGACCAGGCATTGTCCCTGCTCCCCCACCGCCCCTACGACTGCTCCATAGCCCCCCTCCCAGACGCTCCTCTCCCTTCCAGCCGCCTGTTTAACCTAGCTTGTCCTGAGTGGTAGGCTATGGAGCAATTCATCAAAGATTCGCTAGCTGCCGGTGTCATTCGCCCTTCCTCGTTCCCGTTGGGCGCAGGCTTCTTTTTTGTGTACAAAAAGGACACCACCCTTCGCCCTTGTGTTGATTACCTTACGAATGCTTATCAACTTGTACGAATCCAGGAGGGGGACAAATGGAAAACACTGCAGTGACAACATTCTGATCTTCTCCCACAACCCACTCCAACCTGCATTAAGCTAGCCCTTGAGGAGAGGAGGCATTGGTTGGAGGGCGCCCAACAGCCTTTCTTAGTCTGGACTGATCACAAAAACCTCTCATGCATCCACACCGCCCAGAGAATAAATTCCTGCCAAGCTAGGTGGGCCCTGTTCTTCGACCGGTTTCACTTCACCTTATCCTACCGTCCCAGATCCCGCAATACCAAACTTGATGCTCTGTCCCGTCTCCATTTCTCCGACAACCCGGAAGAATACCCATCTTTCCCCTTTCCTGCCTTGTTGCTTCCTTGGCCTGGGAAGTGGAGTTCGCCGTCTGCCGTGCCAAGTCTACAGATCCTGACCCTGGTATCTGCCCCGCCAATCGCCTCTACATCCCACCTTGGTTCAGTCCTCCAGTGGGCGCACTCCTCTAGGTTCAGCTGTCACCCAGGTAAAGCTAGAACCCTGTGTCTTTTCAGCCAATGGTTCTGGTGTGCCACCGCTGAGAAGGACTGCCAAGACTTTGTGATATCTTGTGAGGTGTGCGCCCGCGCCAAGCCTTCCTTTCAGCTGCGCATCTATCTGCTTTGCCCCCTTCTGGTCCCCGGTTGGCCCTGGACCCACATTCCCCTGGACTTTGTTACCGGTCTGTCCAACTCCCAAGGCAACACGTCATACTCCCCCGTGGTTGATCGGTTCTCCAAATCTGGCCACTTTGTCCCTCTGTAATGGTTGCCCATGTCCATCTTTGATAGAAGCTACATTATATGTGGGGAACATGCAGTAGTGTATTGTTGGTTTTCCCATATTGATAAAGTATATAGCTTTGTTATCAGTGGCCTGGATTGGTATCACGTGTATGGTCTGATGTTGGTGTATTATTTCTTTTTATGTTGAAATGCTTTTCTAATGTATGCTTCTATAAAATGACACTGGGTGGTGACGTGAGGGGAGACTCAGCTGATCAATTGGGTGAGAGAATGACGGAAAGAAGCAGTCGGGTTTAGAGGGCGCAGCGTGGCAGTTTTTCCAGGAGACACCAGCCTCTGGATAAAATAAATTTTCGGTGGATTACAAAACTGGGATTACTCCTTGGTACTACAACGGCGACCCTGGTGCTGAACGGATCGTGGCGAGGTTGCGTAAGTTGTCAGTGTGGACAGTTATTAACTGCGGCTTCTCGCCACGCTTCTCCGGCCATGTTTGTTTGCTACTCTGGATCCGGACTATTTAAGTTTATTGAATGACATTTGTTTTGTTGGGACGTTGGGGTGTTTTGGGGGAAACGTGTTTAAATGTGTGGGACACTTTGAGTGCTTTAAAGAGTATGTACGGAGGGGGTGTGTCCGATGTTTAATAAGTTGTGTCATTAATACACACAGTCATACTCACAATCTATGGTCTACTTTTTTATTTTTTAGCGTGGTTATTGAGCCGACCTAAAGGCAATTAGGGTGTTTGTAGTGTTGAGGGTTTATTCAGGTGTAATTAAAATAGGCAGGACAAGATTATAGCCGATTGATATCCGAGATCCGCCCATTACCTTAATTTTATGCGTTGTACCTTTCCTTTGCCGAGTGACTTTGGGAATTGTTACACCTCTGCTGCCTACGTCCATGGAAACCGCCCGCCCTCTGTTTCAATATTTTTTCCGCCTCCACGGGATCCCCCCAGGACATCATCTCCGACCGGGTACCCCAGTTCACTTCGCAAGTCTGGAAATCCTTCTGCCAAGCCCTCGGCACTATGGTTAGGTTATCCTCTGGCTACCATTCACAGATCAATGAACAGACCAAGTGGGCCAACCAGGATCTAGGGGCGGTTCTCAGGTGTGTGGCATAACGTATCCCGTTCGTGTGGAGTGTCCACCTGCCTTGGGTTGAGTACGCACACAACTCCCTCCTCAGCGCAGCCACTGGGATGTCATCATTCACTCTTTTCCCTGCCCTGGAGGAAGAGGTAGTGGCGTTGTTAGTCCAGGCTCACGTTCGGTGGTGTGCATGAGGGTGGAGGGAGCCCAAAGAAGCACTCCCATGCACAGCTTTCCTCTCAGGACATCCCACTGCAGACTTCCTTCAAGAAGCTCACTCCCCAGTTTGTGGGTCCGTACACTGTAAAGGCCTTCCTGAATCCCACCGCTGTCAGACTCAGGCTCCCGCCTCATCCACAAGATCCACCCGATTTTTGATGTTTCTCGGATCAAGTTGGCCTCCACCAGTCCTCTCTCCGTCCCGGTGGCTGGACCTCCCCCTCCACGTATCATCAATGGCCACCCGGCCTATACGTTGTGCCACCTCCTGGATGTGCAACGTAAAGGTCGAGGTTATCGGTACCTGGTAGACTTGGCCGGTCACGGGCCGGAGGAACGGTCTTTGATTCCTGCCAGTCAAATCCTGGACAAAACTCTCCTAGATGACTTTTTCTTGGGCCCACCCGGACAAGCCTGGCGGTCCATCAGAGGGCATCCGTAGAGGAGGGGATACTGTCATGGTTGGGGTCTGGCTAGCCGTGAGTATTTGTTTTGTTTATTATATTTTTGACGCCCAAACCCTGTTTTGGCCCTGCTATGTTTTTTTTCCCCTCACTCTCCCTCCTGCTGAAGCCAGTTGACTACACACACCTGAGTCTCAACTATCTCCCGCCACTCAGACCTGCCTACCATCCCCGATCAACTAAAGTTTATCAACCCCGGCTCTCCAACCACTCTTTGCTTGATTGTTGCTCCAGTTACCCTGGTGAAAGTCTCACAAGATATCTCGATTCCCCGACTGTCCTTGCCTCTTTGTTTTGTGTTTAACTTACCCCTTTTGTTTCCCCCCCCCCCCCCCCCCCCCCCCCCCCCCCCCCCCCCCCCCGCAGTCATCAACTCCAGTCCTGTTTCTCCCCCTCCCACGGCACACTGCTTCAGCCAGTCTCAGTCTCAGCTCCCAGCCCCCGTAACTTCTCCTCGGCTTCTCGCTCTTGACTCTCCCACGCTTCCCCTGAGTATCCTCACCCTCGAGACTCCCCAAGGTCCCCGTCTCTGCGTCCCTATCCCTGTCATCTACTTCCCCACTTCCCCTCTCCTCTCAGCTCCAATAAATCCATTTTGTTTTGTTTGTGAGCCATGCGTTTAAGTCTTTCTGTTCCTTAGCGTAACAGATGGCATTTAGTATATCTGTACATCTAAACCCTTACCAGTTATTGTCCTATGCGCCAACAGTTGAAGGGGAACTATGCAGTTTTTTTTATCTTAATTTACCTTAACTGAAGAGCTTCGGAGTCATTGGAATGGTTATGTGATTTTTTGGGGGGTTGAACAGTGGTCGTCTCATATCCCCCTAGCGTCTTTGAGAGGGAAAACCACCCTTGCAACTTTTGGTCAGCAAGGCGCTCTTCAGCGTCAGGAAGTTTGGCGTGATATCAGGTCTCGCAATGTAACAAATTGCTTAAGGCACTGCACACATACACGCCCCCATCCACAAACCAACTAGCAAAAACAAGGTAGCGAAAGATTTCACACTATTGTCACGGCTGAGCCGGCAAAAAAGCAGAAAGCTAGGAAAGCATTGTCAGAGGGAAAGAGAAAGAGGAAACGGCAGACTGACCGATCAAGTTTTTACACATCTAAAGCTGTAGCAGGAGCTCTATAGAGGAACATGCGAGCAAACAGCAAAGCAATTGCCAAAACTGCATAGCGCCCTAAGACAGAGCAGACAGAGCTATACCATATATATTTGAGACCAGCAAAGTAACTTTTTCTTAATTGTCATTTCTTGAACGTACTTTTAATGTTGCCGTTGTATTTTATAAATATTCGTTCATCATGGGCTGAAAATATAAAAATGATGTAAATAAATTAAAGGAGAATTTCAGTCACTTACAACAAGTAGCTCTGTTTTTTGTAAATTTGTTGAGTCTTGAGTCTGTAAAATTTGTGCTGCCTACACCGTGTTATACCCCTGCTAGCCTTAACACCCAATAGGCTCTAACAGGGCAAGTTTTAAACTTGTTTTTAGCCTCTAAACATGTTCAAAATATCTTTAAAAGTTCCCACCCATGTGCAGTGATTCCTTCTGAGTGAACACAGCAAAACTGACTGCAGTAGGTGTGACAATTGCCAATTGGTTTTTATTTTTCTCTCTCCTGACAACCCTCCAAATTTACAAAAAACCGAGCTACGTGTTGAAATTGACCGGAATTGTCCTTTAAGTCTAAATTCACAACATTTAGAATAAAATAAATACATTTTCCTTTTATATATTATATCCGTATCTGCATTTTTTAAAATAGGATTTATGGTGCACATTTGTCAGGGTTAATGCTAACATAAGCTAAATCAAAGCCATAGAGATGAAATGAGAGGACTGGATAAGGCCATCCTCTCGCTGATGTAAAATAAACTGACGTACAGTAGAAGGAGGGAAGGTTTTTTTCTGAAAATCTATAAAACACACATGCCCATATGCTGTCAGTTGAGGGATGGAGATCTCTGCTCTCTGTATTGGTCTGATCCTGTCTTTGGGTTTGTGTGAGCTGAACTCAGCTCTTGTCCTGAATGGTTCTGGGGATAATGTTAAACAAAGGGCTGGGCTTACAGAGGACAGGACTGGTGCTGGGGTCAGCACTCA
>NC_045735.1:30173418-30175353 GCF_008692095.1 Etheostoma spectabile | reverse complement strand
TCCATCTGTGAAATGTAAGCTCCAGGGTACCACTCGTATACCTGCATTTGAAATGGATGGTGATTATGTAATTGGTGGTGTTTTTTCCATACACCACTACATGTACACAGTAAAGCATAACTACACCACCATGCCTGAGCAACTAAGATGTACCAGGTTAGTAAGAGGGAGTAGTGAGGGATAAGTGGATGTTAGACTGTGTGGGGAAACAATTGTTGTGATTTGTATCATGTGCTTACAATTGTGTTGCAGGTTTTGTGTTGACCTCAACAACAAAAAAACTATTTCACATGAAGTGCCAAATCAGTATTTAGTCATATAATTTGCAGGTATTACATTGACACATTTACAAATTTCAGTTTTAGATGAAAAAAGCATTATTGAATATTAACTGAAAATGTATTTGTATACCAACTGACTATGTTTAAGACTATTGACTATAACTATTTTTTAACCGTGCAACAGGATTCTTGTACATTTTTGACTCACATTTAATCTTTTGAATTGTTCACATCTGGGCAGCTATCCGGCATTGTCAATATCTATGAGTTGCAATTTCCACTGATTATTCTAACTATTTCTCTTTAAGTTGTGACTGTCCTTGATTAAGAGACCTGAGTGTTTGTGTGCAGCATTAACACTCGGGAACTGCGCTTCTCACGGGCAATGATATTTGCCATCGAGGAGATAAACAACAGCATGGAGCTGCTTCCCGGAATCAAACTGGGTTATCAAATCTATGACGCGTGCGGCTCGGTGCCCGTCGCAGTGCATGTGGCATTCCAGCTTTCAAATGGCCTGGACCCGGTGTTTTACGCCGGTGACAATTGCTCAAAATCTGGTATGGTGATGGCTGTCATTGGTGAGTCTGAGTCCTCACCATCCATCAGCATGTCGCGCATCATCGGGCCCTTTAACATCCCTCAAGTAAATATTTTGAATTTCTGGAGAAAAAAATCAGAATAGAGACCATGCTGTACTGAATTTTTTTGTGTCCCATTAATGTTTACCCTGTTCTTTCCCTTCAGGTGAGCTACTTTGCCACTTGTGCATGTCTGTCCAATAAGCAGCAGTACCCAAATTTCTTCAGAACCGTCCCTAGTGATCAGTTCCAGGCTGACGCGCTGGCCAAGCTGGTAAAACACTTTGGCTGGACTTGGATAGGTGCTGTCCGGTCAGATTCAGACTATGGCAATAATGGTATGGCGTCTTTTCTGGAAGCAGCACGCAAAGAGGGGATCTGTGTGGAATACTCTGAATCTTTCTATCGGAATCACCCACGGAGCAGGATCCAGAGAATAGCTGAAGTTATCCGCAGGTTTGATGTTCCCTGTGTTGACACTGTCCCGCACACAAAAGCACAACACAAATGTTCTGTAAATGTAAAATGGACAATTTTTCATGTTCAATGGCAAATTGGAAATGGTTATTTTTTCATCACATTTATGTATATATGTTTGTTTGTGTTTACTTTCATGATATGTATTTTAAAATCTATACTGTATTTATTTGAAATGTCTCTCCAGGTCGACAGCTATGGTTGTTGTGGCATTTACATCCCCTGTAGACCTGAGTCTTCTGCTGGAGGAGCTGTCACTCGAGCCTTCTCCACCTCGCCAATGGATAGGCAGTGAATCCTGGGTAACCGCCCCAGACTTGCTGAAGTTCAACTTCTGTGCTGGAGCCATCGGATTTGGCATTCAGAAATCTGTCATCCCAGGTCTGAGAGACTTCTTGCTGGATCTCTCTCCCTCTAAAGTGGCTGCCTCTCCAGTGCTTACTGAGTTCTGGGAGGATGCATTCAACTGCAGGCTGGGAAAAAGTGAGACATTGGAGAGGCATCCACAGTTGTGTCTTAGTAGTCATGTTTTTATTTATTTTTTATTTTTTATTGTGTGAATGGAGCTTCCTGTGTTTCTAGTTCCATTAAGGCCA
>NC_045735.1:30171914-30173408 GCF_008692095.1 Etheostoma spectabile | reverse complement strand
GTGACATCAGATCATTCAATTTATTCTAAACATGTTAGGCCAATCATGTCAGTATTTATTTACATTAATTTGTTGCCTTTTTAAATGTGACTAATTGTCTGATGACTGATTTATGTTGACATAAGCTAGTTTACATAAAGATTAAAAAAAAAATCTAAAACATGTCCAGATACAAACAGATACAAAAACAAAAAGGCACATCTTCAAATCAATCCTGTTAAATGTATTGTAAAATAATGTTTAACTAATAATTTAGAACAAAGTAGATTTGTTCTAAATTATGCAAGGCACATTTAGCAGGTTAAAATAACAAAAGTATGTCAAAGACAACTAGAAGGGTGCTTGGAGAATGCAGAACACCATTTCTCACGATGTTAACAAAAGTGAAAACTAATTAGCATTACGTGATTTGGATCCGATCAACATTTGATAGGGTTTTTCCCTAGCCCATGGGACAACCTTCTACCAAGTTTCATGAAAAGAAGGCCTGTTGTTTTCCGTACTCCTGTTGACAAACAGCTCCAGTATGTTTTCACTGCGGGATAAGCAAGATGGCGCCTGTGTTTGGTTTGTCCACTGCTGTACCGCATCTGTGCCAGCGTTCCTTGTTTGTACTTGTCCAATCTGTTTTCATATCAGAGATCAAGTGGC
Organism: Etheostoma spectabile; assembly: GCF_008692095.1. NCBI lineage: Eukaryota > Metazoa > Chordata > Actinopteri > Perciformes > Percidae > Etheostoma > Etheostoma spectabile. The sequence goes on along the minus strand of NC_045735.1, from coordinate 30,172,757 downwards.
CTCGTCAGCTGTTAACGTTTAGTAGCGTCACCATCAGCTGTTGAGGATGCCGGTCTCCCATCATCAATGCAGTTTGCCCTGCTCAATGCTTCTTCCATTTCTAAAAAAAACTTTCATTCTAAACAAACTTTTTATCAGTGAGAATATGGATTTTATGTTCTTTATGGAAACTTGGCAAAGGGATTTTATTGTGAATTACTTTGTGAAAGGTGCTATACAAATACATTTTACTTACTTAGTTACTTATAGGCAAACCAAACCAAAAACATAATCCTTCTGAGGTAGACTAATAATAAACACATAACTAATAACGATAATGTAATGTCACATATAATTGTCAAGGCGTTTGTCATATTTTTTAGGTGCTGCCACAGATGAGAGATTATGTGATGGAACTGATGACATAAAGACGCTCCAGAGCCCGTACACCGACACATCTCAGCTCCGGATCACTAACATGGTATACAAGGCTGTTTATGCAATAGCTCATGCCATTCATAAAGCAGTGTGTCAGGAAACAAATTCTACAACTCAGTGTGACACATTCACCAGGATAGAGTCCAAAGAGGTCAGTTGAACATAAGTGAAAACATCAGTTCCTTTTTTTTGCCAAAATGCACCTTTTCTGAAATAAAATATTTGTTTTTTTCTTGCTCTCTATCACTGTTTTCCTTTATCTCGTCTTGACAGGTTCTTACTCAGCTTAAGAAAGTAAACTTTTCTCAAAATGGTTATGATGTGTCATTTGATGCCAACGGGGATCCTGTGGCCAGATACGAACTGGTTAATTGGCAAAAAAGTCAGAGTGGCACTATTGAGTTGGTGACAGTAGGGCAATACGAT
>NC_045735.1:30166896-30171904 GCF_008692095.1 Etheostoma spectabile | reverse complement strand
CACTGCCGGTGGGCCAGAAGTTCCAAATCAACAGGAACCTCACCTGGATGGATGGTGGCACACAAGTAAGGAGCACAAAAGCAATAATTTTAAATCTACTCAACAAAATTATAATAACACTTTGTTTTTGTCCCATTTTTCATGAGTTGAACTCAAAGATCTAAGAATTTTTCTATGTACACAAATGGCTTATTTCTCTCAAAAATTGTTTACAAAACTGTATGGAATAAACTCAGTTTCTGGTGTTATGGTTAGGGTAAGAATTAATGTTAGGGGGTTATCCGTGAAGAGACAACACATTCTCATTTCCATCTCTTAGAAATACGGATGCTTGGTTAAGTGCTTTTGTTGTTGTTATTGATGATAAAAGTATCCTTTAGCATCATATAACATGCGCTAGCTTGGGACTTTTGACATCCCTTTTAACGCTGTTAGGTTAAGGAAAAGGTTGTGGGTGGGCTCACGGCTCCGTGACTTGCAGGAACGGGACGGTTAGGTTAAGGGAAAGGTTGTGGGTGGGCTTACGGATCTGGAACCCTCCAGGGTTTAGGGGAAGGTCGTTGGAGAACGGGTTGGAAGAGAACACCTCTCCAAAGTACCAGAATCCATCCAATGTGAGCATTTGCCTACTCAAATCGGTTACGACAACTGACTGCAGTCACGTCGAGAGAGAGAAAAAGATGGTTGAAACCTAACCTTAACGCTAACCATAACCATAACACCAGATACGGACTGGTTTTTGTACCACTCCCAGACCCCCCCGCCATAAGCATCTTAATATGCCACACCTGTAAGGTGAAAGGATTAACTCTGCAAAGGAGAAGTGGCTACTAACACAGACTCAGACTGTTTTGTGAACAACATTTGAGATATACATTTTGTTTACATAGAAAAGGTCTTAGATCTTTGAGTTCATCTCATAAAAAATGGGTGAAAAGTGTTGCTTTTATGATTTTGTTGAGTGTAAATATGGTAATCTTGTAGGGTCTGATATGTGTACAATGAACACACATTTTAGTTCACTGTAATTATTTCTTCAATCACGACCAAGACTGCTTGGAATCAGCAATCTACTGACGACGTAATCTACTTTAGAATGACAGTTTTTTCAATAATTAAATAAACTAATAAATACAAAAGATAAAATATATGGTTAAAGAATATGTACTAAAATAAATAAATTAGGTGATAAATATATAAATAAATGTAAAATAAATAAATGTGTAGTTCAATAAATACATTTCTCTCTTTGTGCCAGGTTCCTGTGTCAGTGTGCACTGACAGCTGTTCTCCAGGAACTCGTAAACTGCTTCAGAAAGGAAAACCCATCTGTTGTTATGACTGTATACTGTGTCCTGAGGGAGAGATTAGTAACGCTACAGGTATTTGTTTTTCTCCTAATCCGTAGCCGATTTACCGTACAAGATCGAGATACAGTACAACTGCTAGAGGGCATTTTTGTTTTATTTTTTCCAGATTCCCCTGATTGTTTCCCTTGCCCCAAGGAGTTCTGGCCTAATGCAGAGAGATAACTTGTATCCCAAGCCTGTAGAGTTTCTTTCTACAACGAGGTCCTAGGAATCACTGGCTGCATTCTCAGTTGGTGGCGCCTGTCTGGCCATTATAACAGCGGTGTGTTCTATCGTCACAGGACATCCCGATTGTCAGGGCCAACAACTCTGAGTTGAGCTTCCTGCGCTCTTCTCCCTGACTCTATGTTCTTATTCATTAAATTTCATCGGAGCACCCTCTGAGTGGTCCTGTATGCTGCGCCACACAGCGTTTGGGATCACCTTTGTCCTCTGTATGTCTTGTGTTCTTGGAAAAACAATAGTAGTGTTAATGGCCTTTAGAGCTACACTCCAGGTAAATGTGATGAAATGGTTTGGTCCTCCACAGAAAGAATGACTGTAGTGTCTTTCAAGCTTATTCAGTTTTAATATGTACAATTTGGTTGGTTCTTAGTCCCCCTTTTCCATGAAAAACCTAAATATACAAGGAGAGAATCATCCTGGAGTGTGCATTAGGCTCAGCTGTGGGTTGGGCTGTGCCGGGTACATAGGCTACTGGCTGTCTTTTGCTTTGTGTTACTGTCCTAGCTCGAAATTACCTGATAATTTTAATGAAGCCAAGCTCATCACCTTCAGCATGGATATTCTGTGCAGTCTGGATCACCTTATCCCTGCATATCTCAGCTCTCTGGGAAATTTACTGTGGAGATATTTGCCATTCTGGCCTCCAGTTTTGGACTAATACTGTGTATATTTACACCAAAGTGTTTCATCATATTGTTTAAGCCCGAGAAGAACACCAAGAAACATTTAATGAACAAAAATTAATCCTAAAATTCCGGAAGTTTGGAATTAGTTAAATTGGCAACCTTATACAGCTTATACTGTGCAAAGTCTTTATATATTCACCTTTGTTTTTGTATTAAACATTGACACTATTTTCCTTTCGTAATCCCATTTTGTGAATTTCCTTTTAATATGTCTCATTTTAGAAGTAGTGTTTCATCATTTAACTGAAAATTTTAAATAAAGTGAATAAATAAAGTCAAAATGCATAACTAAAATGTGGGGTACCGAGTTCTGTCTCAACATTTTGATTAAATCATTACTATTTTAATATTTTTGAAGGATTAAAGTTTCTCTAAGCCAGGGGTCTTCAAGGTTTTATAAGCCAAGGACCCCTTAACTGAGGGCGAGATGGATCAGGGACCCCCTACTACATATAATGTATAAAATGAAGTTGCATATTAAACTAGTCCTAGAACATTTTTTAGGGCGGCCTAAAGCATTTTATAGATCAGCCTTTTGTTCATATAACACTAAGCTAGTCAAATAAAATAATAATTGTTGGAATGGTTTTATAAATCATGTTTTAATGTTAAACACACTTGTGGAACCAGCAATCCTTTGGGATGATCTGTATCTGTGGATGGCTACCTTAGTGTCTTCATTACCAATTGGCCAGTAAGCCTATCATCAGTGGGGATTTATATTTGCCAATAATATGTTGGAATCATGTTAAGACTTTTTACTTGTGAAAAACCTTTCAAAAATTAACAATAATTTGAGGGCCCCCTTGGAATGACTCTGAGGACCCCCTAGGGGTCCGGGACCCCATGTTGCTGCTCCAAGCAATGTGACACATTTTTCAGGCAAAAACATTTTTTGTCACATACAGCAAACATCTCCTCACTATTCACTAACTGCCTTTCCACTGAACACACTGTAAAAAAACGCAGTATCTGTAGACAGCCCAGTCTTCAAAAAAGGCAACAAAAACAAACTGGCCAACCTGCACCACCAAACATGACAAAGAGTTTTCCAGCCAATACACGACAAGAAGGATTAATGGGTGGGGGTTGGGGGGTTACTGCCGTGCAGTCCCTAACCGCCCAGCCCCCATTTAAAAGAGTTTTAGACCATGCTTTAGGCTAACCAGCTACGACATGACTCATAAGCAGGGGTGCACATAACTTGTACGCAGGTACGCATGCGCAACAAAAATCAGGAATGTGTAATGCCACTTGTGTTACTAGGCGCCTTTGCGCACTTGACCGATCTTCTCATCCAACATATGACTACACATGACATATTTTTTCAATCTATGGTCAGAGATGTCCAAAAAGCAACAGACGTTAAGCAGCTTCTTTGGCGTTTCGCCAAACAAAGAAACGCCAACTGGAGCCAGAGCCGAAGAAAAGAGTTTTTTTCGGAAAAGTGGCTCCAAGATGTGCGCACTGAAATGTGGTGCGAGATTTGCAGCTCAAATCCTCATCTAGCGAACAAAACAGGTGCGTTTTATAAAGGCTCAAAGAATTTCAACCATCATTTATTTGACAAACATGAAGGTGAGCAAGGAGCACACAAATGTGGCACAAGCCATTGCTAATAAACAAGCTAGCCAAGAAGAAATGTCTAGTCGCCCACTTGCCAGATGGCGAGACAAGCTGAATGAAGAACAGCAGCAAGCTCTGTTTAATATTTTTCTGGTTGCCTTCCAAAAAGCTAAACACGCATGTCCCATGTCTTCCTATTCTGATGATGTTCCTTTACTGAAGCGGCTAGGAGTAAATGTTGGAGGTGCGTATCATTCACGTGATCAGGCAGAGCATCGCTCACACCATCAGCGGGGAGTTACAAGCCAGGTTGTCTGCTGAATTTTGGGGGCTACTTTTGGATGGATCTGAGGACATCACATAAACTGAGCAGGAAATCGTTTACATCGTGTCTGTGTCCAGTAACAGAGTTTACCTCAGACTTTATTGGATTGATTGAATTGGGTGCTGTCAGACACCAAACAAGACGAGGACCACAAAAGCGTCACGTTCGATAGTTTATTAAAGGGTTGGGGGTATGGGAGTTTCAGAGGTACCGGAAAATCCAAAAATCAGCACATGTGTAGATCCCCAGTAGCCGAACAGCGAGAGCAGGAGCTGGATGATCCGAGAAGTCCGGAGCAGGAGAACACGGAAGTAATCGAGCGGATCCGGGATCACCAGTAGAGAGTCAAAAAGCTTTTCCCAAAACAGGCAGGTAACCGGTACTGGTAGCAGACGATCTGACAAGTGAGGACTGAAAAACAAGGCGTTATATACAGGACATGATGAGTGGTGAATGCAGTGCAGCTGGTAGGTAACGAGGGTGAGGCAGAGCAGAGCAGAAACAGGTGAAAGTCATCAAACCCCAATCAGAGTGTTACCAGGCAGAGAGAGAGCTCATGACAGGTGCTGACCGAACCGCGCAGGCCATAACAAACAGAGTTGTGAGATTTTTCCAAGACACAGGCTTGGATGACTGGACAACAAAGTTGGTTGTGTGTGCACAGATGGGGCTGCTGTCAACGTCGGAATCTACAAAGGCGTTGTGACAAAACTCAGGCAACTTGCTGCGGTTGGAGACTCCCTTGTGCACATTCTGCTACAAGTGATAACAGTGACTTGCAGCCTATTTGCACAGAGCATTTTCAGTGCTTTCTGTCAAACATGCTTGACATTGGC
>NC_045735.1:30166579-30166886 GCF_008692095.1 Etheostoma spectabile | reverse complement strand
AGACCACATCCATTAGGTTTTAGAAGGAAAAGCTGACCATTGGAGAATGTAAGGAAGAACTCATGGTGGCCATTGGACAGTTCACACTTCTGCTTGATGGTGAAGGCCACAGGGCGCCCACTGTTTGTAATGCTGATGCTGACATAGACAAGACAAACTTACTCTGGGGATTAATTGAAGAGTTTGAAAGCTGATATGACTCCCTCAAGTCATGTGATCATTTCTTAGTATTTGATCCTTCAACATGGCCTCAGAAAATGCAGGATCTCCACAGTTTTGGAAACACAACAGTTTGCAACATTCTCAA
>NC_045735.1:30166131-30166569 GCF_008692095.1 Etheostoma spectabile | reverse complement strand
GCCACCTTGCAACTTGACAAAGACACCACTGTGACAGAATGGATAAGCTTAAAGCAGGCAGGAAAATGCCTGGGAGCCTCTTCTGTGAATGACTTGGTGCAAATAGTAAATACAAGTAACCCAGATGCTTATTCCAACATCAACAAGGTGGTTAAGCTGTCTCTTACACTGCCTTTAACCAGTGCAGCTTGTGAGAGGCGATTCTCACATCTTAACATAATAATAATAATAATAATAATAATAATAATGTCACATGCTCGTCTCTCAGCCCTGATGCACATTCACCTGTCAAAAAGACCACAGAAATGTTTAACCCAAAGCAAGCTGTTGACCTGTGGATGGAGACAGCTAATCGGAGGCTCAACTAAGGACAAGGAAGTGCATCTGCAGCATCGTCATCATCCACCATGCAGGAAGCTGAAGCAGAGGACAGTGGGG
>NC_045735.1:30165701-30166121 GCF_008692095.1 Etheostoma spectabile | reverse complement strand
ATGACACTGAAGAGGACAGTGGGGAAGACTGTACTTATTAAGACTACGTTGCATAAGGAGTGAGTACCAAACACCATGTCGTGGTACTCACCTGAGTAACTCACTGAAAAGGTTATGTGCACCCCTGCACATAAGCATGCCACGTATTATTTTGAGTGAAAAAACAAACGTAAAATCCCAAAAATGTGGAAGCTACTCAACTGTGTACGTATTTTCATTTCAGTGCAAAGGAACTACTCATCCCATTAACCACTGAATTATATTGTTGTTTTTACAATAACTCCTCCATAAACGCTAAAGTTAGTCATGGAGTCCCACAAGAACCTGTGCTCGGTCCAATCGTGGTTACTTTATATATGCTTCCTTTAGGCAATATTATCAGGAAACACTACATAAACTTTCATTGTTATGCAGATGATA
>NC_045735.1:30165496-30165691 GCF_008692095.1 Etheostoma spectabile | reverse complement strand
ATATTTATCAATCAAGCCGGATGAGTACTAATTAATGTAAAATCAGAAATATCCTGTCTAAAAATGATGCATTTGTTACTTCTAGGTTGGATTACTGCAATTCTTTATTATCTGGCTGCTCAAAAAAGTCCATAAAGACTCTCCAACTGATCCAGAATGCTGCAGCACGTGTTCTGACAGGAACCAGGAAAAGAG
>NC_045735.1:30165314-30165486 GCF_008692095.1 Etheostoma spectabile | reverse complement strand
TCTCTCCTGTTTTAGCTTCTCTGCATTGGCTTCCTGTAAAATCCAGAATAGAGTCTAAAATCCTTCTTCTCACCTACAAAGCTCTTCATGGTCAGGTACCATCTTATCTTAAAGAGGTTATAGTACCTTACTACCCCACCAGAGCGCTGCACTCCCAGAATGCAGGGTTACT
>NC_045735.1:30161056-30165304 GCF_008692095.1 Etheostoma spectabile | reverse complement strand
AGAGTCTCTAAAAGTAGAATGGGAGCAAGAGCGTTCAGCTATCAGGCTTCTCTCCTGTGGAACCAGGTTCCAGTTTGGTTTAAGGAGGCAGACACTGTCTCCACATTTAAGAGTAGACTTAAGAGTTTCTTCTTTGATGAAGCTTATAGTTAGGGCTGGTTCAGGAAAGTCCTGAACCATTCCTTAGTTACGCCGCTATAGGCCTAAACTGCTGGGGGACTTCCCATGATGCACTGAGCACCTCTCTCTTCCTCCTTCTCTCCTTCTGTATGCAACCTCATTCCATTAATGCATGTTACTAACTTGACTTCTTCCTTTTCCTCTTCCCTCTCCTCTCTCCTCCTATTGCTTCCTCTAGGTGTTTCTGGTTCTGGATCTGTGGTTGGAGTCACCTGATGCCTCCATGTTCCTGCTCGACACCCTCTGCTACAATTCTCCATGTCTCTCTCTGTTTGTCTCACTCTCTCTCTCTCTCTCTCTCTCTCACTCTCTCTCTCTCTCTCTCAATCTGTCTCTCTCTTTCGTTCACCACCAACTGGTCGAGGCAGATGACCGCCCAACCTGAGCCACGGTTCTGCTCAAGGTTTCTGACTCTTAAAGGAAGTTTTTCCTTGCCTCTGTCGCCTAGTGCTTGCTCTTGGTGGGAACTGTTGGGTTTCTGTAAATAACTTCACAGAGTACGGTCTAGACCTGCTCTTTTATGAAAAGCGCAATGAGACTGTTGTTGTGATTTAGTGCTATATAAATACAATTGAATTAAAAACCGCAAAAGAGTCTCTTGAACAACTTCCAATCCAACAGATGAATGGGCATGGGGATGCCCAAGTAGCCACTGCGCAGATGTCGGCTACTGTGCTCTCGTAGAATGCGCTTTGTGCTATAAGCCTTGGTAATAGCCTCGGACGGCTAGAGAGACAGACACTATTTTCAAAAAGCCGCACCTCCCCCCTTAGTGCATGAACAGCGGCTGTGTTTTTCTGATGTCGGCCATGTGATAATGCGCGCACCGGACACAGTTAGTGAAACACCTCCTTGCGTCGTAAGGAATGAAAACACTTGAGGGAAAACACCCCCGACCAAAATTAGCTTGCATAAACTTTTGGTGTGAATGAAGTGGCTGCACTCTGTCCTCTCTAATGGAGAGGCAGGACAATGTAATCGACAGCGCTCATAAATCACTCACTCTCTTAGCTGATGTCAAGGTGAGGAGAAGTGCTGTTTTTAGTGACAGCATCCTGAGAGAGGCTTGCGCCAGAGGCTCGACAGGAGGGTTCCCGAGAGCTTGAAGCACCAGTGCTAGGTCCTTTTGGGGTGAGAGAGCGAACTGTGGGCTTCTGTCTTCTGATCCCCTTCAAAAAACGCTTCAAACCAACCTCTCTCCTAGCCTTCTTGGCAGGATGAAATGGCCGCCAAATAGGCTTTGACTGTAAACGGATCCAAATTATTATCATTATCATTATCCTATGTTTGGAGATGGTGAAGTAAACACAAGGGGCAGAGGGCACACTGTGGGCTCTGCACCTTTCTCCACAAACCAGCGCTGGAAAGCAGACCAATGCCCTGCGTAACAGATTATGATGGATAGTGATAGTGTGCACAATGGCAGGGGGCAAGCCAAAATTCTCCAAGCAATCCCTCTCAGCGGCCAGGCCTGTAGCCGCTGGCTCATCATATGGGGGGTGGAATATCAAACCGTTCAGGTGTGACAGTGCTTCCTCGGAACAGCTGGAGGGAGAAGGATGTCTGCGTGGCACCACCGATGTAGAGTGGACACTCTCTCCCGCTGTCTACATAGTGAGAGAGTGGTGGAGCTCCACGTGCAGGTAGTCCGGTATGTGCTTGTGTAGGCTCTTCAGAAACCAATCCTTCGTAGTCTCTTCACTTCCTTGGCCGCCTGGTGCATATGAGACATGGCTGTCTGTAGGCGGGGACCAAATAGCCCTTTGGGGGCTATGGGGCAATCCAAGAGCTCAAGTCTGACCTCTATGGGTAGCTGTGATATGTGGAGCCAGATGTTGCGCCAGGCCACAGTCTGACACGCCACTATCCTACACAACGCTACACAGAGATTAGCAAGGCTATGATCGCTGTCCTTACCCTGACGACGGCGATCATAGCCTTGCCAATCTCTGTGGCTAGCTCTGGGGGAAGTGCCCCCAATCTGCGAGGCCCTGGGCTGCACACTGGTGCAAGCTGTCAGTGACCTGAGCACAGTCTTGGTCCAGTCTTCGGGGACTTCCGGTGGCAGAAGAAGGTGTTCTTCAGGAGCAAGATGGGCGGCAGGATCTGTTCCAGATGCGGGACTGAAGGGAAGCCTGATTGTCTCGCCGTAAACCCGGGTAAAAGGCATGTAGAGGGAAACTGGAACCTTCCATTTCCCAGGCTAGGAAAATGCCTCCTCCACAAATGGCTGAAGCTTGGAGAAGCAGGGCCATAGTGGAGCTTGGGGTCCTATCGGTCTGCCCAGCTGCCATTCCTCTAACCATCAACCTTGAGAGCCAAAAAAGCGTCCGCGCCCATTCTGGGGCCTCTTCGTTTTCACTGGGTCAGATTATGAAAAATGAAATAAAAAATATATAGTGGATGAGAGACAGTTATTAATTATTTTGTTTGTTTTCTTGTCTAGCTGTCATACATTCAGGTGTCAATGTAGCCCGGATGGAGCAAGCAGAGGGCCAGGCTCAGCCTGCAGGGGAAGAATGGCTGGAGAAATATGCACAACTGCCATTAACAAAGCAAAGTGCATTCATCTAACATGTTTGTATGTAGAGTATACAGCAATACGTTTTGTTTGCAGCAGCTCAACTACAGCATCGACCGTAGCACTGTTAGAATACGTAGTATAAAGAGCGACCATTATAGAGAGTAGCATTACATACACTAAAATCATGTTATGAGGTAAAATATGAAGAGACAGCTATACAACAGATCAATCAAATCGATCAAATCAGAATGTCCAAGTCAGTTGTCAAAGGAAATTTCAACAATCATCAGACTCTGCTACAGTATTTTTTTCACAATTAAATATAACAAGTCAGGCTAACTCATGTATTCCTTGTTTCCTCGATGGGTCAGGTCATGAATGTAATCTGTCAGAACAGGGTTTGCTTCGTACAATGAATGAAGAATATATTGTATGAAAGGTTGATACATGATTTCAGCAAAGACCACTGGGCAAGGACATCCTCTCCCTGATGAACAGAAGGATGACGCACAACAGAAGAAGGGTGGCCTCAACGTGAAAATCTATATAAACCTGTGTAAACATACAGTATTATCATTCAGATAGTTGAGGGATGGAGATATCTGCTCTCAGTATTGGTCTGATCCTGTCTCTGGGTTTGTGTGGGCTGAACTCAGATTGTCCCTTATATGGTTCTGTGGATGATGTTAAACAAAGGGCTGGGTTGACAGAGGATAGGACTGGTGCTGGGGTCAGGACTCAGACTTCATCTGTGAAATGTAAGCTCCAGGGTACCACTCGTATACCTGCATTTGCAATGGGTGGTGACTACGTTATTGGTGGTGTTTTCTCCATACACTACTACATGCACACAGTGCAGCATAACTACACCACCATGCCTGAGCCACTAAGATGCACAGGAAGGTTAGTAAGACGGTGAAGTGGGGGGTAAGAGGATGTTACACTGTGTGGGGATGGAAATATTTTTGCTTTGTATGGTGTCCTTACAATGATGTTAGAAAGCTTACCGTATGTGTAGTTTTCAAATATTTAAAAAGTGTGAAGTGCAAAATTATTATTTTGCCATTTCAATTGCAGGTATTATGTTCACACACATATTTGACTATGATTTGTGTTTCTCAACTGACAATAAGAATTTCATTTATTATAGCACCTTATACAGACCGAAGTTACAAAACTCTTCACAATAGTAACAAGTGTATTAAATATATATGTTTAAAACCTGCTTTTTTATAGTTACCAAACAAATGAATAGGCCTATATTTGGTTTAGTTGACTCTGTGCATTAATATTATTGTGAATGTTGGACTGATATATAATCCTATGTTTTGAATTTTGGTATTCAGTTTCCCCGTTTTAATTATTTACTGTTAAAATTGTGAATTGTAAATTTGAACAGTGACTTAAGTGTCTGTGTGCAGTCTTGACTCCCGTCAACTGCGCTTCTCACGTGCAATGATCTTCACCATCGAGGAGATAAACAACAGCACAGAACTGCTGCCAGGAATCAAACTCGGTTATCAGATCTACGACTCGTGCGCCTC
>NC_045735.1:30160171-30161046 GCF_008692095.1 Etheostoma spectabile | reverse complement strand
ACGGTGCATGTGGCATTCCAGCTTTCAAATAGCCTGGACCCGGTGTTTTATCCCGGTGACAATTGCTCACAATCTGGTATGGTGATGGCTGTTGTTGGTGAGTCTGGGTCCACGCCATCCATCAGCATGTCGCGGATCATTGGGCCCTTTAACATCCCTCAAGTAAATATTCAAAATTTCTGGGAAACTGTGTTTTATATGGACCAGTGCTGATTTAGCCTGTTCTGTTAAATAACTACAGTGTTGCTTTCCTTTAGGTTAGCCACTTTGCCACTTGTGCATGTCTGTCCAATAAGCAGCAGTACCCAAATTTCTTCAGAACCGTCCCTAGTGATCAGTTCCAGGCTGAAGCGCTGGCCAAGCTGGTAAAACACTTTGGCTGGACTTGGATAGGTGCTGTCCGGTCAGATTCAGACTATGGCAATAATGGTATGGCGTCTTTCCTGGACGCAGCACGCAAAGAGGGGATCTGTGTGGAATACTCTGAATCTTTCTATCGGACCCACCCACGTAGCAGGATCCAGAGAATAGCTGATGTTATCCGCAGGTCTGATGTTTCCTTTGCTGATACTCTCCTTCTGCACGCAAAACCTGAACAAAAAATTTCTTTAAAATATAAGTTGACATCATCTTATTGCCAAATTGGTAATTTCCAATTTTATTACGTTTATTTATTACTGATATTATTATAAAAATTGTCAGTCAGACCAAACACTATAGTATCATGTATTATATTTTTTATGTTAACTGTCTCGATATAAATTTAAAATCTTTTTTTCAGGTCAACAGCTATGGTTGTTGTGGCATTTGCAGCATCTGGAGATATGAGGCTTCTGCTGGAGGAGCTGTCGCTTGAGCCTTCTCCACCTCGCCAG
>NC_045735.1:30160031-30160161 GCF_008692095.1 Etheostoma spectabile | reverse complement strand
GTGAAGACTGGGTAACTGACACTGACATGCTGAGGTTCAGCTTCTGTTCTGGAGCCATTGGATTTGGCATTCAGAAATCTTTCATCCCAGGTCTGAGAGACTTCTTGCTGGATCTCTCTCCTTCTAAAGT
>NC_045735.1:30158821-30160021 GCF_008692095.1 Etheostoma spectabile | reverse complement strand
CCAGTGCTTACTGAGTTCTGGGAGGATGCATTCAACTGCAGGCTGGGAAGAAGTGAGAAAGTTTTTCTGATATTTCTCATAAGACAGACTCTCACAGTTGGATTGTTGTAGTTGTGATACTGTATGTTGTTTTTTGATTGTCCTTCTGAGTGGGATTACTTGTTCTAAATATTTAGCTGATGCTATAAGACCAAACCCCAAATTGACAGGTAAATTACTGTTATCATTAAACGATCCGAGATGGACATAAAGTGCAACTCAGCACTGTGAATAATCTCACGTTATTTTTTAGTTTTTTTAGATTGTTTTTTTTACAGTATTTGGTAGGGACAATGGATAGACAGGAAGGTTGGGAGAGAGAGAGAAGTGACACAGCAACAAGCTGCAGCAAAGGACTCAGTTTACATGGGGCCCGCACACTCTACTGGGTGAATAATCTCACTTACTGATAATGATCTTTCAGGTCAATTTTATGCAATCTGCTGTTATGGCAAAGATGTTGTGTAAAGTTTTCTTAAGTGGTTTAACAATGTCAATACTGACGTTCTGAACACACAGTAGACATTCTCCAGGCCACCAATCTAAATTACTACTAATAAATATTTTAAATTGGACTTATTAGCATGTGTCAATTACAGTATATGTTAATATGTATGAAGTTCTTAGTGGTTTCAGATCATTCATTTGTATTTACTGTCAAGTTCTTTATTGTCATATGCACAACAGCTATGAGTTTCAACAAGTAAGGTCTGGTAGGTAAAATGGAACAAAAAAGAACAAAAAACATAACAATTTCTAAAAGTTAATGTCAACAAACACCTTTGTCTGTCTCTGTGTGTTTTAGGTGCAGTAGATGAGAGACTGTGTGATGGAACTGAAGACATAAAGACGCTCCAGAGCCCTTACACTGACACATCTCAGCTCCGGATCACTAACATGGTATACAAGGCTGTTTATGCAATAGCTCATGCCATTCATAAAGCAGTGTGTCCGAAAACAAATTCTACAATCCAGTGTGACAAATTCACCAGGATAGAGTCCAAAGAGGTCAGTTGAAAAAAATAAGTGAAAACCCCAATGCCCTTTTTTGCTATAATGTACTTTTTATGAAATTAAGCATTCATTTTATTTCATATTCATTCTTCTTCTTCCTTTATTCTGACAGGTTCTTACTCAGCTGAAGAAAGTACATTTTTCCCA
>NC_045735.1:30158190-30158811 GCF_008692095.1 Etheostoma spectabile | reverse complement strand
GGTTATGATGTGTCATTTGATGCCAACGGGGATCCTTTGGCTAGATACGAGCTGGTTAACTGGCAGAAAAGTGAAAGTGGCAATATTGAGATGGTGACAGTAGGGCACTACGATGCATCACTGCCGGTGGGCCAGAAGTTCCAAATAAACAGGAACCTCACCTGGGTGGATGGTGTGACGCAAGTAAGCAGCCCAAAAGCAATACTTTAATATGTGGTATGGTATGACATATGGTAAATGGCATGTATTTGTTTATTAATATACTTTTGGTCACTGTATATTTTTCATGTCCATACATGCTGTGAAGAGATCCATTCCAAAGTTAAAGAATTTTCAGTATGAAATTCTTGTGTTGCCCTGCTGAGCTTCAGCAGAGGGATGGTAACAAAACAAATCAATTTATCTATGTAACTAATTACTGTAACTAATAACCAAATGACTTGTCCAACTCAGACTGCAGAAGCCACATTTTAGCTAAAGGATAATATAAACCTATATTTTCAAAATGACATGTGAGTATGATTTGAAAAGAGGACTGAGAAAGCTTCCCAACACACCTTTATGTGTGTCTTTGTCTCTATATTCCAGGTTCCTGTGTCAGTGTGCTCTGACAGCTGTCCT
>NC_045735.1:30156924-30158180 GCF_008692095.1 Etheostoma spectabile | reverse complement strand
GTAAAGTGCTGCAGAAAGGAAAACCCATCTGCTGTTATGACTGTATACAGTGTCCTGAGGGAGAGATTAGCAATGCTACAGGTATTTCTTTTCCCCCAAATTTATAGCTAGACTACATCATAAAATATACGTTAAATCTGCAAGTGGTGTAATGGCCCCCGCCCCTAATGGGGTATTGGTGGGATGCCGGTCGATATGACGGTGCATTTGCCCCATAATTGAATTAACTTGTTAGACAATACACACTAAACATGCATTATGCTGCTCTCTAGCTAGTTTAAAAAAACACAATGTACATTTCTTGTAAATCAGATTCTGTTTGTCACATGAAGCTGAATTTCATGAATCAGTATTGGCATACTCATGTCTTAGGCCTGGACATTCATCTTCACACATGAGGAATTTGGGGCAGATTGGACGATATACATTAGTGATGTGCGATCCTGCAAAATTTGGTATTGATCCGATTCCAAGTAAATACAGGGCCAGTATCACCGATATCGATACAATACCGATTTAATACTGATACTTTTTATTAATCAAGGTGGAATTATCATCAAATGGCTCTATCTGAACAAATCTTTATGACCTTTGAGTGTTTCAGGGATTTTTCCTTTGGATTATTGATAAGTTAAAACCCAGGACAGCATTTTTGTACACTTAAAATACATTTGTTGTGTTAACACTATTTTACAGCCTTTTTACAAATTATACAGCTTGTCGTTGTTTCATTTTCTGCCTGAACATATAGCTACACAGCACTCCTCTTCCTTGGTAAGTACAGCAAATCAAACCACATCAAAGTTTAGAGACTAACATTCTGTTTCCAGTAGGTGGCGCTGTCACTATAACTTAATATTGACATGTAGCTACTGTATATTCAGATTGCAATCCCAAGTGATTTAAATCCAATTTTTTTCATCACAACAGTCCATGTTACATGGCATCCAATATTTTCCATTTCTGATTTGTGCCACTTTCACACGTGGTCCAAATCTGGAAAAAATGCAACCTAAATCTGGACTGTCAGATCAGAATTCATGCAATTCTGATGTCACTCAAAACTTACAATCCTCACAATTCTGCCCTTTCCCATATACTTTACATGACGAAAGATATGTCCATATATCAGTGGACAATTGTTTTTGTTGTAAATAAACTTATTATTTCAAACACTTAATTAGTCATTATGTTTTAAAGTTGTAACATACAGTAGGGCGCAAAAGTTTGGGCACCCCAGGTAAAATTTTTTATTA
>NC_045735.1:30156798-30156914 GCF_008692095.1 Etheostoma spectabile | reverse complement strand
ATGTGCATAAAGAAGCCAAGAAAAGGTGGGAAAATCTCCAAAAGGCATCAAATTAGACAGAATTGACATTCGTATAATATGTCACAAAAAGTTTGATTTTATTTCCATCATTTACA
>NC_045735.1:30156684-30156788 GCF_008692095.1 Etheostoma spectabile | reverse complement strand
AAAATAACAGAAAACAAAAAAATGGTGTCTGCAAAAGTTTGGGCACCCTGCAGAGTTGATACCTTGCACTGCCCCCTTTGGCAAGTATCACAGCTTGGAAACGC
>NC_045735.1:30156555-30156674 GCF_008692095.1 Etheostoma spectabile | reverse complement strand
CAGCCAAGAGTCTTTTGATTCTTGTTTGAGGTATCTTCATCCATTCTTCCTTCCAAAAGTCTTCCAGTCCTTTGAGATTTCTGGGCTGACTGTCACGCACTGCTCTTTTAAGGTCTAGC
>NC_045735.1:30156337-30156545 GCF_008692095.1 Etheostoma spectabile | reverse complement strand
CAATTATGTTGAGGTCAGGAGATTGTGAAGGTTATGGCAAAACCTTCAGTTTACGCCTCTTGACCGTGGATTTTCAGGTGTATTTAGGATCATTATCCATTTGTAGAAGTCATCCTCTCTTTAACTTCAGCTTTTTCACAAATGGCATAAAGTTAGCGTCCATTTATCCTTCTACTTGTGAAATGTTCCCTGTGCCACTGGCTGCAAT
>NC_045735.1:30156176-30156327 GCF_008692095.1 Etheostoma spectabile | reverse complement strand
CCCCAAAGCATGATTGATCCACCCCCATGCTTAACATTTGGACAGAGGTTCTTCTCATTAAATTCTGTGCCCTTTGTTCTCTAAATGTACTTTTGCTCATTCCGGCCAAAAAGTTCTATTTTAACTTCATCGGTCCACAGAACTTGTTCCC
>NC_045735.1:30152466-30156166 GCF_008692095.1 Etheostoma spectabile | reverse complement strand
AATGCATCAGGCTTGTCTATATGTTAATTTGCAAACTTCAAACGCAGATTTTTGTGATGAGGATGTAGAAGAGGGTTTTCCTCTGATGATTCTTCCATGAAGACCATGCTTGTACAAGTATCTCTTTATAGTGGAATGTTGTAGCACAACACCAGGTCTTTCTGGATGGATTGTGCAGTCTAACGTGGGTTTTGACTAGCTTTTCTCACAATCCTGTGAGCTGTTCTGTCTGATATTTTTCTTGGTCTTCCAGATCTTGCTTTAACTTCCACTGTTCCTGATGACTGCCATTTCTTAATTACATTCCGAACAGAGGATATTTGCATCTGAAAAGGCTTTGCTACCTACTTATAGCCTCATTCTGCTTTGTGAGTGTCAACTATTTCAGTTTCAGTTTTCTAGACAACTGCTTAGAAGAAGCCTATGGTGCAGATTGGTGGGGCAAGGTCAGATGAGTCTGGACATTTAAAACCTTAAGATTGACATCACCTGTTCTTTCCAGTCAATGATTGAGAACAATCACACAACATTTTTTACCTGGGGTGCCCGAACATTCAAACCCCACTGTAGACTGGGTAAACCCCCGGCCACCCTGCCAGCGATTTGATTTCAAACTGCAGCTCGGTTTGCACGTTTAATTCTTCTGCTTCAATTCACAATTTTGCGGGAACTGATCACAAACTGGCTTATCAACCTGGCAAGCTATCGCTGGGTTTAACACGATGATGATAGAGGAGCGACCAAGCAGCTTCTTGTTCACAGTCAACATAGCGGCAGCCACCAAATGTCACTGAAGTGCAGCAAACCGTTAATGCCGCAGTCGCTTCTTCAACCTGCAGATCGTTGGTCTGATTGTTTGAAGGACTTTCCAATTGCTCACAGAGTCATTTGAAATAGGCCCGTTGGTTACGCCTTTAGTGCTGAGGAAATACAGAGCAGACTCCCCAGAACAATGCTCAATCTCAAATCTATTGAGCTTGACTTTGTCTGGTGGTAGCCAGACTTGTTGTAACATGAACTTATAGCTGCGATTAGGGGAGACTTTGGTCAATCATAGGTCATGTTAGAGACAGCGCGTTCATATTGACTGTTCTTCAGATACATTGCCCGTGTAACAGAGAGGGGAGAAGGGGCACTATAGAAAGAGGCCTCTACTTTAAATTGTGGAAGTTTTACTATTGCATTCTACCCACTCTAGCTTAAATGCAGATTGTTCTGGTGATAGCCAGACTAGTTGTAGCATGCACTTATAGCCAAATCCAGATTATTTAACTTGGCATAATAAATGTACATTATGAATGCGAGCTGACCAGAGCAAGGTAATTGGGGTTAATGCCAATCCCCTATCAGTTAAAAAATGACTATATCGGCTCCGTTCCAGGACTCCCGTTTGAAACATCCCTAATCTAGGTGAAACGTACTGCAGGGGCTGCTTCTTTGTAATTTTATAGGGGGCTCTATTGAGCCAATTTACTTCTCCCAAGTGTGAGTCCAATGTAGCTACGTTCAGGCCTGGACTGTCATCATGACAACTTTGGGACAGATTGGACAAAAAATTTTCAAGTTACAACAACTTTCTGTTTCATTGGGTAATATTGCAATTTGTCATGTCGACACGACAATTACGTTTAATGAAATCTCACAATCTTCAAATTGGCTGATTTCCTGTTGGGTTTATTAGTGCATGGATTTAAGAAATTTTTTTCATAAGTCTGGACATGATACATTTCCATACATCTAGGTGAAACACACTGTGGGCACTTCTTTTTAGTAATTTTGTTGGGTGCACTATAGTGCCAATTAGCAAAGCTCAAGACCCCTATTATATGTCAAATTTCACCATTTCAGATGTGTCTGCAAAGTTTTATAACTTTCTGAGCCTATTTAGCCCCTCAAAATTACAATTTATTTAAGTTAAGAATAATAAACAGAAAAATGTCAATAGGACCTTCACTGACAGACGTTGTTAGTGCTCCGGCCCTAATTATAACTGCTAAAAATCATATCCCTCTTCTTTTATTTTTTCAGATTCCCCTGATTGTTTCCCTTGCCCCAAGGAGTTCTGGCCTAATGCAGAGAGAAACACTTGTCTCCCCAAGCCTGTAGAGTTTCTTTCCTACGACGAGGTCCTAGGAATCATCCTGGCTGCATTCTCAGTTGGTGGCGCCTGTCTGGCCATTATAACAGCGGCTGTGTTCTATCGTCACAGGACATCCCCGATTGTCAGGGCCAACAACTCTGAGCTGAGCTTCCTGCTGCTCTTCTCCCTGACTCTATGTTTCTTATGTTCATTAACTTTCATTGGAGCACCCTCTGAGTGGTCCTGCATGCTGCGCCACACAGCGTTTGGGATCACCTTCGTCCTCTGTATGTCTTGTGTTCTTGGAAAAACGATAGTAGTGTTAATGGCCTTCAGAGCTACACTCCCAGGTAGTAATGTCATGAAATGGTTTGGTCCTCCACAGCAAAGAATGACTGTAGTGTTTTTTACGCTTATTCAAGTTTTAATATGTACTATTTGGTTGGGTCTTAGTCCCCCTTTTCCAATGAAAAACCTAACCATTTACAAAGAGAGAATCATCCTGGAGTGTGCAATTGGGTCAGCTGTTGGGTTCTGGGCTGTGCTCGGGTACATAGGTCTACTGGCTGTCTTTTGCTTTGTGTTAGCTGTCCTAGCTCGGAAATTACCTGATAATTTTAATGAGGCCAAGCTCATCACCTTCAGCATGCTGATATTCTGTGCTGTCTGGATCACCTTTATCCCTGCATATCTCAGCTCTCCTGGGAAATTTACTGTGGCTGTGGAAATATTTGCCATTCTGGCCTCCAGTTTTGGACTAATACTGTGTATATTTGCTCCAAAATGTTTCATTATATTGTTGAAGCCAGAGAAAAACACCAAGAAACATTTAATGAACAAAAATCAATCCTAAGACATATCAGGCTTCGGAATAGGTAAGATGACAACATACAATATAGAGCATATGCTGAGCACATCCAACACAGTCCTTATCTTGTTTTTTTGGTGAATGTCCTTTAATATGTTATCAACGTATTTTACATATATTCTTTTATCATGCTCTGAAAATATAAAAATTTTAATAAATAAATAAAGGGCCTGTCACCTTCATGAAATAATTTGTATTTAAATAATGTTTCCATATACACATTAATATGGGATTAAACCACACAACCCATTAAATGTATGTATTTGTTAAGCTTCACTGTAATATCAGATAAAAAAACAATTAAAAAGGTTTTAGGGTAGGACAAACTTAGTAAGATATCTTGTCTCTGTTTTTAGGCTTTAGAAAATCTAGCCATAAGGGGAAACTTTGGTCAATCACAGGTAATGTTAGAGAGACAGCGCGTTCATATTGACTCTTCTGCAGACGCATTGCCCGTTCTACAGAGAGGGGAGATGGAGGGTTGCGGAAAGAGGTCTCTAGTTAAATTTCTGGCAGTTTATTGTTGCATTCTACTCACTGCATATTCAGTTTAGATTATCTAGTGCATGCAGTCCAAAGGAAAGACTTAGACATGAGTTAAGCAAAGGCCACTAGATAGGGCCATCCTCTTTCTGATGTACAGGAAGATGACGTACAGTAGAAGGAGGGAAGCTTTGTCTGAACATCTATAAAAACACATGCAGCATGGCCACATTTTTACAGTTGAGGGATGGAGATCTCTGCTCTCTGTA
>NC_045735.1:30152200-30152456 GCF_008692095.1 Etheostoma spectabile | reverse complement strand
CCTGTCTCTGGGTTTGTGTGAGCTGAACTCAGCTTTTGCCCTGAATGGTTCTGTGGATGATGTTGAACAAAGGGCTGGGCTTACAGAGGATAGGAGTGGTGCTGGGGTCACCACTCAGACTTCATCTGTGAAATGTAAGCTCCAGGGAACCACTCGTCTCCCTGCGTTCTCAGTGGAAGGTGACTACATTATAGGTGGTGTTTTCTCCATACACTACAACATGCACACAGTGAAGCATAACTACACCACCATGCCT
>NC_045735.1:30151315-30152190 GCF_008692095.1 Etheostoma spectabile | reverse complement strand
GATGCACAGGAAGGTTAGTAAGAGGGAGAAGTGGGGGATAAGAGGATGTTAGTCTGTGTGGGGATAGAAAGGTGTTGATGAGCTTACAATTGGGTTGCAGTTTGTGATGTACTGAAAACGTAAAAGATGTATAGTATTTAACATAGAATGCCAATTCAGTATTTAGCCAAATTCATACACAAAAATATTAGTTTGACTGTATCAAGCATTATGTTTATTAACTAAAAGATGTTTTAACAATTGATTTATGGCCAAAATATTCAAGAGACCTAAAAATAAATAAAAATGTTAGTTGACAAATAATAATCTGTGCTTTGAGACACTTATGAATTATTGACAGATACTGCATGTAATCCTCTTTGATTGCATACTGTTGAGTAAACTGTATACATTGTTGTGTAATACGTTTTTCCGCAGTTCACGGATGCACAGGAAGGTTAGTAAGAGGGAGAAGTGGGGAATAAGAGGATGTTAGAGATGTTTTGATTTGTGTGATGTGACTACAATTGTGACCTAGAATTAAAAACTTGTGTTGTATAAATAGCATGATTTTATATGTACAAAAAGGTAGAAAGTAGTAAAAAAAGGAAGATTTTTTGTATTTTTTAAACTGAAAATTTAGGTTTGTTTGACAACTGATTTGTACATATTTACAAAGCAATACTTAAGATTTAGTTGACTGTATACATTAAGATTCTTTTGAATGTTGGACTGATATCTAATATGTTGGAATGTTGGGATGATATCCTGTGATTTTAACATTTCTGTTAAAATTGTGAATTGTAATATTCAAATTGTGACACAATGTCTTTTTGCAGCATTAACACCCGGGAACTGCGCTTCTCACGTGCAATGATCTTCGCCATCGAGGAGAT
>NC_045735.1:30146739-30151305 GCF_008692095.1 Etheostoma spectabile | reverse complement strand
ACGGAGCTGCTGCCAGGAATCAAACTCGGTTATCACATCTATGACTCGTGCGGCTCCGTGCCCGTGGCAGTGCATGTGGCATTCCAGCTTTCAAATGGCCTGGACCCGGTGTTTTACACTGGTGATAATTGCTCACAATCTGGTATGGTGATGGCTGTCATTGGTGAGTCTGGGTCCACGCCATCCATCAGCATGTTGCGCATTACTGGGCCCTTTAACATCCCTCAAGTAAATATTTTGATTTTCTGTGAAACCTTTTTGTATAGCCTATAGACCAGTGCTTTTTTTTCTGTTAAATAATTACACTTTTCTTTCCTTTAGGTGAGCCACTTTGCCACTTGTGCATGTCTGTCCAATAAGCAGCAGTACCCAAATTTCTTCAGAACCGTCCCTAGTGATCAGTTCCAGGCTGAAGCGCTGGCCAAGCTGGTAAAACACTTTGGCTGGACTTGGATAGGTGCTGTCCGGTCAGATTCAGACTATGGCAATAATGGTATGGCATCTTTCCTGGACGCAGCACGCAAAGAGGGGATATGTGTGGAATACTCTGAATCTTTCTATCGGACCAACCCACGTAGCAGGATCCAGAGAGTAGCTGATGTTATCCGCAGGTATGACATTTCCTTTGCTGATACTGACCTTCTGCATGCAAAACCTGAACAAAAATGTTCTTTAATCTTTCCCTTTTAACAAAATTGGTAAGATGGAAGATTGTTATTATCTCATTGGCAAATTGGAAATGTTCAATTACAAATCAAATGTTTATTTTGCTCATATTTAATATTGTAAGAAAAGTGGTCCATAAGACAAACTGCTAAAGTATTCTATATGTCATGTTGTTTGGGTTTACTATCTCAATATTAATTTTAAAAAACTTAAATCTTTCTCCAGGTCGACAGCTATGGTTGTTGTTGCATTTGCAGCCTTTGGAGACGTGAGACTTCTGCTGGAGGAGCTTTTGTTCGAGCCTTCTCCACCTCGCCAGTGGATAGGCAGTGAAGCCTGGGTAACAAACACAGACTTGCTGAAGTTTAACTTCTGCGCTGGAGCCATCGGATTTGGCATTCAGAAATCTGTCATCCCGGGTCTGAGAGACTCCTTGCTGGATCTCTCTCCTTCTAAAGTGGCTGCCTCTCCAGTGCTTACTGAGTTCTGGGAGGATGCATTCAACTGCAGGCTGGGGAAAAGTGAGTTTTGCTGATTTTTATCGTAGGAGCGACACTAACAGTTGGATTCTTGTGGTTGTATTGTGTTGTTTTTTGATTGTCTCTCTGAGTGGGATATCCTGTGTTCAGCAGCTACTTTAAGACCAAACCCCAGATTGACAGGTACATTACCGAGAGCATCTCATCTCTGTGAATAATTTAATTTTTTATGATGATCTTTCAGGTCAAGTTTAGGCAATCTGCTGTATTTGTGAATATTTTTTATGAACCTTGCTGCAGTGGTTTCACAATATCAACACAAGCACACACAAGCCTACCGAGCTAAAGTACTATTCACTGTCTTAAATTGGACTTACTTGCATGTATTAGTTATAGAACGCATGCTGTTCTTGTGATAGTGACAGTGATTTTTGATCATTATTGTGTTTACATTTTTAAGTTCTATATTGTAATATGCACAAAATTACAGAGAAGTAGTCCTTGGAAATGAAAATCTAGATATCAGGCTCCCTCCAAAAATGCTCATTAAATTTGTAAAAAAAGACAATCCTGCAGTAAAAATTTAAATCTCAAATGTAAAATAGTGCAAAGTTAAAATATAGGGGTACAATATTACATATAATATATACTGCATATATAAATAAATAGATGAAATGTACAATCGTTTCAAAAAGAATAAACTTTAATGTCATCAGAAATGCAGTAAATGTATGCGTAATGACAAGTTGTTAAGTCTACAGGTTAAGTGACAGTATAAATAAGGGTTAGAGATCCTCCTCAAAACAGTCCAGAAAATATTTAATTAAAGAAAATTAATGTGTTTGTCTTTTATAAATGTTACTAATTGTCTGATCAATGATTTGTGTTAATGTGAGCTGGCTAACATAAAGGTTACAAAATACAACTGACACACTGAAAATGTCACTATTGAAACTACTGTTGCTTGCTCTGAAGGAAACTACTAGAACTGTCAGGTCCTTGTAAATTATTTGGTCTAGTGTGGTCTAGACCTACTCTATCTGTGAAGTATCTCGAGAAAATTCTTGTTATGAATAGATATTATAAAAAAATGTAATTGAATTGAAAGAAATGACAGGCTTGTCTGCAAAACAATGCTCTAAATTGTATTGTCCAATGAGCAACAATAAACTGTAGCTATGAGTTCCTACAAGGCATGTTTGGCCTGTAAAATGGAATAAAAAAGAACAATACATATAAGAAAGAATGATAATGTGAAGACTAAAAAAGACTTTCCTTTGTCTTTGTTTGTTTTTAGGGGCAGTCACAGACGAGAGTGTGTGTGATGGAACTGAAAACATAAAGACGCTCCAGAGCCCGTACACTGACACATCTCAGCTCCGGATCACTAACATGGTATACAAGGCTGTTTATGCAATAGCTCATGCCATTCATAAAGCAGTGTGTCAGGAAACAAATTCTACAACTCAGTGTGACAAATTCACCTGGATAGAATCCAAAGAGGTCAGTTGAACATAAGTGCTTTTGATCATGCCAAAATACAAGAACATCCGTTTGTGCTGTCCTGACTATATTTTAGCTTCAGATTTTTCAAAGATAATTGATACTTTTAACCCTTCACGTGCACTAACAGGACCTAGATTCAATATTGCCCATGACTTGGTGTTGTACTATGGCATTATGATCAGCAATGTTGTATGCAAAGAAAGTATGATTTCCAGCAATGAGTACCTTCCTTTTGAGACTATTGTCCATAACACAGACAATAACAATAATACAGTCCTGTCTTATTTTTGCATTTCAAATTTCTAAAGTATGTGATGTCATTGCCGCCTCTGACTCTAAAATGGTTTTAATGCTTCAGTGAATATTAATGATGCCATTACTACTTTTAACTCAACATGTTAAAATATTCTTGACATTGTAGCGTCTATAAAATTGAGAAAACCCCAAACTAAATACTACCCCTAGATATCCAATGATATCTGATCACTTGAACAGCTATGTTGTAAAGCTCAACCAAAACGGAAGTGCAATAGACCAACCTGCTGATGAACAATTTTAATCATAAATTGGCGGGGCGGCCTATAGCTCACTGAGTAAGTGTGCTCGCCCCATATTGGCTGAGTCCTGCAGCGGCCCAGGTTTGAGTCCAGCCTGTGGCCCTTTGCTGCGTGTCATCACCCATCTTTCTCTCTCTCCCCGTTTCACATGTCTATCCACTGTCTCTATCTAATAAGGGAAAAAACCCTGAAAAAATAATCTTTAAAAAAACAAACAAAAAAAAAACAGTGAAATTGGCAAGATAATGTTATTATTTCCTCATTAATAATTATCATATACCCAATCCAAGACTATTATTGAATCATCAATTGACAAAAAAAAAACATTTCATCTGTTGCCTGGACTGTCATTGAACCCTCTCCCCTTAACATGAACTACCTTAACTTCTTTTGATACGCTAACAATATAAACATTACTAAAACCATTTTTAAAATGAAGAACTCAACCTATCTTCTTCCTAAAAGCAACCCTCAGCATAACCTGTCCATTACTGATGATTAAACTCCTTACTTTTTGGTGGGTCATTGTTACGGGTTCCACAGGGTTCCGTTCATGGGCCATTGCTATTCTCAATGTACATGCTACTGCTTGGTCAAATTATTAGGAAGCACAAAATTGAATACCATTTCTATGCCAATGACACACAGTTGCATATAGCTGTTGACTGTTACGGCACCAAATACTTAAGCAACATCCACTTTTATAACTGGATGGCGTCAAACTTTCTACAGCTAAATGCTGATAAAAATGTTATTATCATAGGTCCAGAGTGATTGAAATAAATTATAATTCTTCTTGACTAAGTTCCTTCTTATCTAGCAATACAAACTCTTGCAAATATCTAAGAATTATCTTTGACTAACACCTTGACTTGGAAAAGCATATTAATTCAGTCGTTCAAACCTGTTTCTTCAAAATAAGAAAAAAAAAAAAATCAAAAATGAAGTCATTCAATTCATTTAATCCCAGCAATGTACTTTTCTCATGCCTCTCACAAAAAAAACCTGAATAAACTTCAGCAAATGGCTCCCAGTCAGTTTTAGATTATATTTTAACACTTAATTGATCACTTTTGAGTCTCTAATGGGGATAGCTCCAAAATATATAGATGAGCTTCTTACCCCATACATGCCTAAACGTAACCTTAGATCCTATATAGTTTACTTCTACCTCTGGTCACACCTTAAAATTAAAGGTGATCAGGCCTTTTCTGCACAAGCCCCTAATTTCTGTCACTTACTGGTTCCCTTTACTTCATTCTCAAAGGTTCTTTCTCGGCTGAAAGAAGTTAATTTTTCCCGAAATGGGTACGATGTGTCATTTGATGCCAATGGTGATCCTGTGGCCAGATACGAGC
>NC_045735.1:30144150-30146729 GCF_008692095.1 Etheostoma spectabile | reverse complement strand
AACTGGCAAAAAAGTGAGAGTGGCAGCGTTATGTTGGTGACAGTAGGGCAATATGATGCATCACTGCCGGTGGGCCAGAAGTTCCGTATCAATAGGAACCTAACCTGGGTAAACGGTGGCATACAAGTAAGGAGCACAAACACAACATTTTAACATCAAATATGGTGCATATTCCATACTGGCCGTAAAAAGATCCATTCCAAAGTTGCAGTATTTTAGGATTTGCTGAACTTTAGAATGACTTTTACCCATAAACATTGGCAATGTACATTTGGACATGTAAGCATTGTTTTAACACAGGATTAAAAATCTTCCATACCTGGATATTTATTTGTCTTTATGTGCCAGGTTCCTGTGTCAGTGTGCTCTCACAGCTGTCCTCCAGGAACTCATAAAGTACTGCAGAAAGGAAAACCTATCTGCTGTTATGATTGTATACCGTGTCCTGAGGGAGAGATTAGCAATGTTACGGGTATTTGTTTTTTCTCTTAATACACAGTTGATGTACCATGCAAAATCAAATGTACATTACTCCTAGAATACCTTTCTATTTCAATTTTCCAGATTCCCCTGATTGTTTCCCTTGCCACAAGGACTTCTGGCCTAATGAAGAGAGAGACACTTGTCTCCCCAAACCTGTAGAGTTTCTTTCCTACAACGAGGTCCTAGGAATAATCCTGGCTGCATTCTCAGTTGGTGGCGCCTGTCTGGCCATTATAACAGCGGCTGTGTTCTATCGTCACAGGACATCCCCGATTGTCAGGGCCAACAACTCTGAGCTGAGCTTCCTGCTGCTCTTCTCTTTGACTCTATGTTTCTTATGTTCATTAACTTTCATTGGAGCACCCTCTGAGTGGTCCTGCATGCTGCGCCACACAGCGTTTGGGATCACCTTCGTCCTCTGTATGTCTTGTGTTCTTGGAAAAACAATAGTAGTGTTAATGGCCTTTAGAGCTACACTCCCAGGTAGTAATGTCATGAAATGGTTTGGTCCTCCACAGCAACGGATTACTGTAGTGTCTTTTACGTTTATTCAAGTTTTAATATGTACTATTTGGTTGGGTCGTAGTCCCCCTTTTCCAATGAAAAACCTAACTATATACAAGAAGAGAATCATCCTGGAGTGTGCATTAGGCTCAGCTGTTGGGTTCTGGGCTGTGCTCGGGTACATAGGCCTACTGGCTGTCTTTTGCTTTGTGTTAGCTGTCCTTGCTCGGAAATTACCTGATAATTTTAATGAAGCCAAGCTCATCACCTTCAGCATGCTGATATTCTGTGCAGTCTGGATCACCTTTATCCCTGCATATCTCAGCTCTCCTGGGAAATTTACTGTGGCTGTGGAGATATTTGCCATTTTGGCCTCAAGTTTTGGACTAATACTGTGTATATTTGCTCCAAAATGTTTCATCATATTGTTTAAGCCAGAGCAAAACACAAAGAAAAATTTAATGAACAAAAATTAATCCTAAGATTTCTGGAGGTTGGGAAACAGTTAAGTTGGCAAAACACATTATACAGCTTATACTGTGCTGCAACCTGGTCTGAAAGAATTCCATGAAATGAATACAGCCCCGTAACTCAAAATGTGTGTCAGTTTCACAAAATTGCAAATGATTCTGTGATGAAAAAGAATTCAATGAAATAAACTTGGCCCCGTATGTTAAGAAAAAGGTTGTGGGTGGGCTTACGGTTCCATGACATGCAGGAAGAACGGGACAGAAGGGTTTAGGAAAAGTAGAAAGCGACTTTGGACATTACACGTGACACATTACACGTGGGATACAACCCCTTTTAATACATTCCATGACACCACCACGTAGTGTGGTGTCAACAGTTTCTGATGGATTTTCATGGAATTCTGTGAGACCAGGCTGTGTGCACAGTCTTTACCTTGTGGATTTAAATATTTATATTATAGTATAGTAATATTTTTTTACATTACATAATTTCCTAATTGTATTGTCATTTTGGGAATGTCCTTTTAATTAGTCTCATTTTAGAACTAGTCTTTAATCATTTAACTTAAAATATAAATTAAAAAAATGCGTGGTACTGATTTCTGTCTCAACGTTTTGATTAAATCATTACTATTTTAATATTTTGGAGGATTAATAAACAAGTTTAATATTTCGAATCTAAGTTTGATTTAGAATGAGCAAGCTCAGTTATCGCATCTTAATATAAGGTAGCACCAACAAGACTGCAAAGAGGCTGTGCAGTTTTACGTAGTTTAATTTTCAAAAAACACAAGATTGTTGTTTCACTGCCCATTGCTGCAGCTCCTCTTTTCACCCTGTGTGTTGATCTCTCTGTTTTAGCTACTGAGGCATCACTCTTCTGTTCCATCTTTGTTGGGAGTCGTACATGCACAATACCTAGGTCAGCACTACAGGCCAGTCAGAAGCAGAGTATTAGGGCGTGACATGTTAGCAACTAGGCAAGCACTATAACGTGTGTTAAGTGATGCACATTTGTCACAGAAGTGAAGGCTGGACTACAACAGAGCAGTTTGTGAACAATGTTTTCTGTTGGAGATGGTAAGTCCCTTTGGGGTGGACTTTGGGCTTTTTCACTTTATG
>NC_045735.1:30143851-30144139 GCF_008692095.1 Etheostoma spectabile | reverse complement strand
TATTACATGCATAAAAAAGTTATATAACACAATAAAGGAAAGGGAAAAGCCAAAAAGCATAAAATGAGCACTTTAAATCCAAAATTAAATAGATAGCTGGTATGGTTGGGTTCCGGCTGGCTGTGAGTGAGCCGAACCTCTCCAGACCCTCGCCTCCTGTTGGACATTTCCTTGTCCTGGCAAGATTTTGCTCTTCCTCTGAGGGCGCTTGTTGATTCCGGTGCGGATGAAAACATTCTGGACATTGAAATTGCTCGTCAGCTCTCCATTCCTCACTTACCCCTCAAC
>NC_045735.1:30142590-30143841 GCF_008692095.1 Etheostoma spectabile | reverse complement strand
CTCCCCTTCATGCCACTAGTCTCAATGGTCAGTCTCTCACCACTGTCACTCACTGCACTCCCCCACTCCAGCTCCTTACTTTCTGTGACCACCACAAGTCCTTATCATTTCACCTCATCTCCTCCCCTGTCTCACTCGTTGTTCTCAGCCTCCCCTGGCTCGTCATCCACAACCACAATGGGGACTGGGCGCGGGGCAAGATCAGAAACTGGAGTATGACCTGTCGCTCCTCATGTTTGTTGTCAGCTCTAGCCCTGGTAAGTCTTCTTCATCTCTCGCTTCCCCTGACTCCCCCGATCTATCTCTCGTTCCCCCTGAGTACCACAACATCGCCATGGTCTTCGGCGTTGTCCCTGCCCCCCCCATCGCTCCATAGCTCTCCTCCCGGTCACTCCTCTCCCTTCCAGCCGTCTGTTTAACCTGGCTCGTCAGGAGTGGGAGGCTATGGAGCAATACGATAAAGATTTGCTAGCCACCAGTGTCATTCGCCCTTCCTTGTCCCCGTTGGGTCCAGGCTTCTTTTTTGTGTCCAAAAAAGATAACACCCTTTGCCCTTGTATTGATTACCTTAGGAACGTTTATCACCTTGTACAGATCCAGGAGGGGGACGAATGGAAAGCAGCTTTTAACACGCCGCTAGGGCATTACGAGTGTCTTGTTATGCCCTTCGGGCTCACTAACTCTCCCGTTGTTTTCGAGGCCCTAGTGAACGATGTGCTCCATGATTTTTTGTATCAGTTTGTGTTCATCTACCTTGACGACATTCTGATCTTCTCCCGCAACCCAGTCCAACACACCGAAAACATCCGTTTGGTGCTGCAGCGGCTTCTGGAGAAAACACTGTTCGTTATTGCAGAAAAGAGTTCAGCGTTCCGTCTGTTCAGTTCTTGGGCTTCATCATGGAGAGTGGTCGACTTTGTGTGGAAGAGCTAAGATCAAAGCCGTTGTTGACTGGCCCATTCTGACCTCAGTAAAGCAATTACAATGTTTTTTCGGCTTTGCTAACTTTTACCGCCGGTTCATCCACAACTACAGCTCTTTGGCCGCTCCTCTTACCCGTCTTACCTCCCCTTCGGTTTCCTTCGTCTGGTCTCCAGAAGCTGCTGCAGCTTTCTCCCTGCTCAAATCCCGTTTCACCTCTGTCCCCATTCTCACCAACCCTGACCCAATTCTACCATCTGAATGTCTCAACAGAAATCAAGACTCATTAGACCAGGCAACATTTTTCCAGTCTTCAGCTGTCCAATTTTG
>NC_045735.1:30142496-30142580 GCF_008692095.1 Etheostoma spectabile | reverse complement strand
CTCTTGCAAATTGTAGCCTCTTTTTCCTATTTGTAGTGCAGATGAGTGGTACTCGGTGGGGTCTTCTGCTGTTGTAGCCCATCC
>NC_045735.1:30142277-30142486 GCF_008692095.1 Etheostoma spectabile | reverse complement strand
TGTGCGTGTTGTGGCTTCACAAATGCTTTGTTGCATACCTCGGTTTAACGAGTGGTTATTTCAGTCAAAGTTTCTCTTCTATCAGCTTGAATCAGTTGGCACATTTTCCTGTGACCTCTAGGATCAACAAGGCATTTTTGCCCACAGGACTGCCGCATGCTGGATGCTTTTCCCTTTTCACACCATTCTTTGTAAACCCTAGAAATGGT
>NC_045735.1:30140800-30142267 GCF_008692095.1 Etheostoma spectabile | reverse complement strand
AATCCCAGTAATTGAGCAGATTGTGAAATACTCAGACCGGCCTGTCTGGCACCAACAACCCTGCCACGCTCAAAATTGCTTAAATCACCTTTCTTTCCCATTCTGACATTCAGTTTGGAGTTCAGGAGATTGTCTTGACCAGGACCACACCCCTAAATGCATTGAAGCAACTGCCATGTGATTGGTTGATTAGATAATTGCATTAATGAGAAATGGAACAGGTGTTCCTAATTATCATTTAGGTGAGTATATGTAATGGTTGTTGGCTCCATGGGAGATATGACTATATCAGTACTAAAGACATATGCCCCAAATGAAGAAAATGAAATAATCTTTAAAAATATAGCCAATGTTGTTTCAAGCTAAGTAAAGGGGATGGTACTGATGGGGGGGGGACTTCAACACGGTACAAAATGGTAAATTAGACAGGCTACCACCAGAACAGGGACCACCTTCTAGAAAAAACAGAGCATTGAATGACGTCATTAAAGAGTTATGTCTTATCGATCCATGTAGAAACAATAATCCTAGAGATAAGGATTTTACATTTTACTCAAACCCACACGGTAGTATTCGAGGATAGATTTTTTTTGTGTATCACAGCAACATATATACAAAGTTGTGGAATGTGGTATAGAGACAATACCTGTCCATGCTCCCATTACTCTAACCGTAGCGATAGACAAAGAATCTTTTTTTAAATATTGGAGAATGAATGTATCAATCCTATGAGATGAGAAGGTAGTGAAGGAGATAAGAGAAAATCTAAAGGAATATCTGGAAACAAATGATAATGGCGAGGTATCACCTGCGACTCTATGGGATGTGGGCAAAGCAATGATAAGGGGGAAAATCATAGAAATAACCTCTAGGCTAAGAAAGGAACGCCTAAAACAGCAGAGGGCGCTAGAGAGTAAAATCAAAGACCTAGAAGTAGAACACAAAAGGAAACCAATTAAGTCCATACTCAAAGGATGGAAAGAGAACAGACATAGATTAGATAAATTATTGACATTCAAAGCCGAAGGAGCTCTACGCTTTACAAATCAAAGATATTATCAGATGGGGAATAGAGCAAGCCGTCTTCTAGCATTCCAACTTCAAAAGGCCCAAGCAAATAGGACTGTTTCAAAACTAAATCACCCCCTTTCCAAACAGCCTGTGATAAGGCCATCAGAAATAGCCAAGGCTTTTGCAAAATATGATTTAGACTTGTATAACGACTTTGAGCTAGACTCCACGGAAAACATGACTCAGGCGTTTCTTAAAAAATTAAATCTCAAAAATAATACATCGCCGGGTACAGATGGGTTTCCAGGGGAATTTTATAAAGTTTTTAAAAGGGAGATCACACCACTACTACAAATAGTATTTAATTTTGCTCTGGCATCAGGTGACTCGCCAAAGACTTGGTCAGAAGCCATCATTTCAGCAATACATAAGGAAGGCAAGGATCCATCTTCATGT
>NC_045735.1:30139264-30140790 GCF_008692095.1 Etheostoma spectabile | reverse complement strand
GACCTATCAGCTTGCTCTGCAATGATTTGAAATTAATAACAAACACAATGGCAAGGAGAATGCAGAGGCACATAAGTAAATTGATCATACCAGATCAGACAGGCTTTATTCCTGGAAGGCAAGGTGCTAAAAATATCGGGAGGACATTAAATCTCATGTGCCACAAACAGATCCAAGCCTGCCATGTTGCTTAGCCTAGATGCACAAAAAGAATTTGATAGGGTAAAATGGAGCTTCCTCTACCAAACATTAGCAAATTTTGTGTTTCACACAACCTTCATAAACTGAGTAAAACTGGTGTACAAAAACCCCAAATCACGGTTTAGAGTCAATGGGTGTTGCTCTGACTTTTTCCTACTTAAAAGAGGAGTCAGACAAAGAGACTGTCTGAGTCCTTTACTGTTTGCTGCAAGTATAGAACCACTGGCTGGTCAATAAGACAGAATAAAGATATGAAGGGAATAAGGGATGAGCAGGGGGCATAACACAAAATATCACTATTCACAGATGATATATTAACATATATAAGTGACCCTTCCTCCTCATTAATAGCCCTGTTGAATAACTTGAGCGAGTATGGAGAGATTTCAGGATATCTGACCAATGAGGCTAAATCAGTAGCTATGATGCTCTTAGGTCAATGTTCAGATGATTTAAAGTGGAAATTCAAGTTCAAATTGACCAATAAGGGGTTCAGATATATGGGTATTTGTGAAGAGATTTCTCTCTTCACTTTTAAGATGGCTCAAGAGATGACACGGGACAACCAAGCTACTTTGTACAAAGGGCAACCTGCTAGGCTGAACACCCAAAAGAGAGTTGCGCCGAGGCAGTTCCTTGCTCCTTTATTTATAGGTTGATACAAACAATAATAGTGTGTGAGTGTGTGTAATCATCATGTGGTTGGGTTATAGGTTGATACAAACAGCATAGTGTGTGTGTGTGTGTGTGTGTGTATGTGTGTGTGATGTGGTTGGGCCTCCGTCCTTGGTTAGTGAGATACATGTTTCAATAAGAGAACGTGAGATACATGTTTCACAAAAAGAACATTTTGTGAAATGCTTGCATAAGCTTTTATGAGAACAGAGTGTGACAATCACCCATATATCTCTACACAGCCAAGCAGTTGAATATAGTACATTGAATATATCTTATAACATTCCCTCCTGTTTGTCATAGTCTGTAGGCATCAGACAATAACCTTTTCTTTCGATTTTCAGTTGTGTCATCATGTGAGAGCTTTTACTCCTTATTTACCGTGTTATAGAGTCAGAGGTTACCAGCACTTGACTCTAGGTGGGGCAAGAGTTCTCAGTACTCTGCCCTTTTACACAGATGTGTCGTCACTGTCGCTGTTGTCGTCCCATGGTCTCTTGTGGATCTCTCTGGTGCTATCGTAATTTCCGTCAGGGCCGTCGGGGTCTCTCTGTTGGAGTGTCATGTAGGTGTACACATGTAATTATGGAAAGTACCAATAATACCTGAACAACCCTCCCCATCATTTCACCTGCAGGTAACACACAGGG
>NC_045735.1:30136950-30139254 GCF_008692095.1 Etheostoma spectabile | reverse complement strand
GGTCTTATCCACGTTGGTTGTCTTCGCTAGTCCTTGTTACTAGGATTTCTCCCGTTGTCCCCTCTGAAGGACCCTTGTGGTCTCTTCAGGATATGGTTGACCGTCCCAAGAGGACTCTCTATCTATCTCACTAGGATGGTTCACCGTTAGTCCCTCTAATCAGTTTGATTGAAGTGTGGAGTGTTTCCAGTGGAAGGGCTTCCACTGGTTACTAGTTTACAATGACTCTCAATGGATCATGTCGCCTGTTCAGCTATTTTTATAGCTTGGTGTTGTCAGCAAAACTTGGTATGGGCCTCTCCACCTGGGCGCTTTCCAGTTGGACCTGTGTATCACCTTGATCAGGACCCACTGCCGGACTCCTGGTTTCCTGTGGACAAAGGCACATCTCCATCTGGGACAGCTGTTTGTCTCAATTATTTCTTTCTGATCTAACATTTGTCTCATCCCAGTCAGCTAAATGTGCTCCTATCTGCCTTTTCCACAGAGCCATTAATAATAGGTAATGGGAATGACTGTGGCTGGATATATCTCAACCCATTTAGATAATTGATCATAATTACTAAAGCGTATTTAACACCCTTCTCATGATTTAGTTCAATAAAATCCATATATACAGTATGAAATGGATGAGGAGGTGTAGGGAATTGACCTCTTTTTGGTCTTAATTGGCCCTGTGAGTTGTTTTTTAGGCATATCATACATCGAGCTACAAACATTTTAGCTGAGCTTTCAAAATTTATTGTATAAAAATAATTATTAACCATAGTTATATCCCTCCTGTTGACACATCCGCTATGGGTCACTAATGCTGCTGTTTGGTGTAGGGATTTCGGTAAAATTGGTTTGTTGTCGATGGTATAGACGTCATTAACTAAAGTGATGTATGAGTCATCTGTTTTGTGTGCTGCACATTTGCATAAAGCTAGTGAGTGTATCATTCATATCTGGGTTGATTTACCTGACACACGGAGAATTTTCTTGGAGACTATCCTGTGTCGCTAGGTATTATTAGTTCTGTATTTGACTTTGTGAAATACGATATTACTATGCATCAAGAGTGTCATCAGTATATTGTTCTGGTGATAAACTATATCGGACCTCTTGAATTACTGTCCCAAACACCAAATACAAAAGTATTTAGTACAAAAAGGATCATTCACAAAATTCACTGACACACAAGTCTTGAGACAGGACAACAACACACCCTTCTACATCCACTAACTGGTGCGGTGCTGTTTTTATGGACTGTGTCCAACCTTTTGTCTTTAGACGTCAGTACTTCTTTTGTAAATGACAAACAACAAACTATCACTGTGTCAGTCTCTATGGACCTTTAAATGACTTCAGTGATATTATTCATTCACATTCACATCACACTCATACACTGCCTTCTATAGGCCTGTTATGGTTTCTTTGTCACTGTATTTTCTTATCTGGGTTCGACTCGACCTCAGGAACAGTTCTGACTGACTGTTTGCTCTAAAACGTTCTGACTGACTGTTTTAACTCTAATACAGTTCGAGACTTTGCTCTAAAACAGTTCTGACTGGCGTGTTTGCTCAATACAGTTGGACTGACTGTATTGCTCTAAAGCAGTTCTGAATGACTGTTTTGCTTAATACAGGTTGACTGACGTATTGCTCTAAAACAAGTTCTGACATGACTGTTTTGCTCCAATACAGTCGGACGACTGTATGCTCTAAACAAGTTCTGACTGACTGTTTTACTTTTTTGACCTTAGCCATTCATTCGTATGGTGTTCCGTATCTCACCTCCTTCTTGCCAATCGCAGGTTTCGGATCGGTGTCCTGTGGTGGCGACACCGGTGAACCCTCTATCACCGGCCGGGACGAATTTACGTCACGGGTTTCAGCCCTCTGTACTGGAGGCTGGCTGTCGACCAGGCTTCGGGTAGATTCTTCCGGCGCCGCCAACACAGTTTACCAATCCGGCTCGAAGGACCAGAGAAATGTGAAGATTCTCTCTTCACTTTTAAGATGGCTCAGGATGACAAGGGACAACCAAGCTACTTTGTACAAAGGGCAACCTGCTAGGTGAACACCCAAAAGAGAGTTGCGCGAGGCAGTCTCTTGCTCTATTTATAGGTTGATACAAACAATAATAGGTGTGTGAGTGTGTGTAAATCATGTGGTTGGGTTATAGGTGATACAAACAGCATAGTGTGTGTGTGTGTGTGTGTGTGTGTGGTGATGTGGTTGGGCCCCGTCCTTGGTAGTGAGATACATGTTTCAATAAGAGAACGTGAGTACATGTTCACAAAAGAACATTTTGTGAAATGCT
>NC_045735.1:30133906-30134737 GCF_008692095.1 Etheostoma spectabile | reverse complement strand
CACTGCATCTAATAGTATTGTTGTAAACACCTGCTGTGTTAAATTTTTCCACTAGAGGTTTTAAACCCTCTATGTTTCCATATTTTGCAAAATGGTGTACTGCTCCAAGACGTACTGACTGTCTGTAATATTTAATGTCTGCATAAGCTTTTATGAGAACAGAGTGTGACAATCACCCATATATCGCTACACAGCCAGCTATTTGAAGCAAACTATGGGAAATTGATGACTGAAACTAAAAAAGATTCGACCAGGTGGAGATTTTGCCTTTGACTCTGATGGGGAGGATAGAAACTGTGAGAATGAATGTATTACTAAGACTGTTGTTTTTGTTCCATTCATTGCCTATTATGGTCTCAAACTCTACCTTTAAAATGTTAGACAAGATTATATCTAAATTTATTTGGAAAAAGGCTAGAATGAAATATAAGACCCTTCCTTGTCCAAAAGAGAAGGGAGGATTGAATTTACCCAATTTAAAAAACTACTATTGGGCTGCTCAGGGCTATAATTATGTGGATTACTAATGATGCAGATACATTGTGGTGGGAATGGAAAAAAATTCTATAAATGTACCTATAGAATCATTTCCATTTTTAAGTGAAGTAACATTAAAGAGGCTGAAGGTGGGCAATAGCTGGATCAGGGGGACAATGAGAATATGGTCAATGGTATGGAAGAAATTGCAACTGTCAAACTCCATTTGTAGAGCAGCCCGAATCTCAATTAACCTTGATTTTTTGCCATCTATGATAGATGCAGGCTACAATAGATAGACACAACAGGTGTTAAAACATATTGCACATACACTACCGTTCAAAAGTTTGGGGT
>NC_045735.1:30132653-30133896 GCF_008692095.1 Etheostoma spectabile | reverse complement strand
AATGTCCTTATTTTTGAAGGAAAAGTAGTCTTAACTTTGAAGAAATACCCTCTATACATTGCTAATGTGGTAAATGACTATTCTAGCTATTCTAAATGTCTGGTTTTTGGTGCAATATCTACATAGGTGTATAGAGCGCCACAGTTCCACGCAACTATCACTCCAGTGTTCTATGGTACAATGTGTTTGCTGATTGGCCTAGAAGGCTTAATTGATGATTAGAAAACCTTGTGCAATCATGTTCACACATCTGAAAACAGTTTAGGTCGTGTACGACAAGCTACAAACTGACCTTCCTTTGAGCAGATGAGTTTGGAGCATCACATTTGTGGGGTCCATAAATGCTCAAAATGGCCAGAAACAAGAGAACTTTCATCTGAAACTCGAAGTCATTCTTGTCCTTAGAAAATGCAAGGCTATTCCATGCGAGACTTGCTAAGAATTTAAGATGTTCTACACGGTGTGTACTACTCCTTCAGAGGACCGCACAACAGGCTCTACCAGAGTAGAAAACAGAAGTGGGAGGCCGCGTTGCACAACTGAGCAAGAAGATAAGTACATTAGATGTCTATAGTTTGAGAACAGACGCCTCACAGTCCCCAACAGGATCTCTTAAATATTACCCGCAAAACAACGTGTCAACATCCTACAGTGAAGAGGCGCTGCGGGATTCTGGGCTTTAGGGCAGAGTGCAAAGAAAAAAGCCATAGGCCTATCTGAGACTGGCCAATAAAAGAAAAAGATTAAGATGGGCAAAAGAACACAGACATTGGACAAGGGAAGCTGGAAAAAAAGTGTTGTGGACGGATGAATCCAAGTTTGAGGTGTTTGGATCAAAGAGACGAACGCCATCTGTTAAGCATGTGTGGGTAATATGATGGTTGGGTTGCTTGGTGGTGTAAGTGGGGATTTGTACAGGGTAAAGGGATTCGGAATAAGGAAGGCTATCACTCCCTTTGCAACGCCATGCCATACCAGTGGACACGCTGTGATTGGAGCAATCTCATCCTACAACAGACAATGACCCTAAACACACCCCAATTGTGCAGAACTATTAGAGCAGAAGCAGGCAGGATGGTATCTATCGGGAATGGACCCGTGGCCAGGCCCCCCCCATCACCAGATCTGAACCCCATTGAGCTGTTGTGGGAGCAGCTTGACCGTATAGTACGCAAGAAGTGCACGTCCAACCAATCCAACTTGTGGGAGCTGCTTCTGGAAGCGTGGGGTGCAATTTCTCCAG
>NC_045735.1:30132301-30132442 GCF_008692095.1 Etheostoma spectabile | reverse complement strand
CACAAAATTGTTTGGGTGACCCCAAACTTTTGAACGGTAGTGTATGTTTAGGGGACACACTTTGAAGTCATTTCAGCAGTTAAAACAATAATTTACCAGCCCATGATTTCTATAAGTTTCTACAACTAAGACACTATCTTA
>NC_045735.1:30127783-30132276 GCF_008692095.1 Etheostoma spectabile | reverse complement strand
GATAGATATGATATAATCTAGATATAAACACAAACACACACACAACTAACCGGTTAAAAGTTTGGGGCACCCAAAACATTTTGTGTATTAGTTGTTAATGCCATGTAGTATTGTAACATTGGATATAATCTCTTATTTGTCCGCTCCCTCTGTATATGTCATTAAGAATTCTTCTCAGTTTCGATGGGTGGTTAGAGAACACTCTCCACCCTGATCAGTTCGGAGATAGATGTCAGTTAAAACTATAGAAATCATGGCCTGGTAATTATTGTTTTTATACTGCTGAATACTTCAAGGTGTCCCCCTAACATACACTATCCGTTCAAAAGTTTGGTCACCCAAACAATTTTGTGTAAGTATTGTTAGAGCCATTGGGGGTAGACATTGATGATATCTCTTTATTTGGCCTCTCCTCTGTAGGTCCATATTCGTCGAGTGTCGAGGGGGGTTAGAGACCTTCTCCACTCCTATGTGTTTGTAAGATGTGTCTTAGTTGAGAAACGTATAGAAAGCGGGGCGGGTAAATAGTGTGGGAACTGCTGGAAATGAACTTCAAAGTGGGGCCCCTAAAATACCTACTACCGTTGAAAAGTTTGGGGTCAACCAAAATTTTGTTGGTTTCCTGAAAGTCCACTGATTCACCACCATAAGTTGGTGAAATGAGAAATAGAGCAGACATTCCAGGGTAAAATAATGATTGGGCTTGAAAGAAGAAGGTTTTGTCGCAGCAAACGTGGCTTTCGCAAAGAATCCTCCTCCGGGCCGCAATACAAGCAGTGCAGACCGGTGCCGTCAGCTGTTATGTCGTTGGAGGTAATCTTAGAAATTGCACCCCACGCTCCAGAAGCAGCTCCCACAGTTGGATTGGGTTGGACGTGCACTATCTGCGTACTATACGGTCACTGCCCCACAACAGCTCAGTGGGGTTCCGAGCTGGTGATACTGCGCTGGCCACTCCATACCCGATAGAATCCAGCTGCCTATCTGCTCTACATAGTTTTGCACATTTGAGTGGGTTTAGGTCATTGTCCTGTGTAGATAAATTGGCTCCAACGACGCGTACACTGGGTAAGATGGCATGGCGTTGCATGGAGTTGATACCTTCCTTATTCAGAATCCCTTTTACCCTGTAACCAATCCCACCTGACCACACCAAGCACCCAACCCATTATGTACCACCTCCACCATGCTTACAGATGGCGTCGGGCTCTTTGTGATCCAAACCCCTCAACTTGTTGCCTCCGTCCGACAACACTCACTTTTTTCCATCTTCCCTTCCCATGTCTGTGTTCTTTGTTTGCCCATCTTAATCGTTTTTCTTATTGGCCCTCTCAATAGGCTTGGCGTTTGCTTTTTTTCTTTGCACTCTGCCCTAAAGCCCAGATCCCGCAGCTCCTCTTCACTGTAAATGTTGACACGGTGTTTGCGGGTAAAACTAAATTTAATGAGATGGCTGTTGGGACCCTGTGAGGCGTCTGTTTCTCAAGACTAAGACTCTATGTACTTACTTCTTGCGCAATTTGTGCAACGCGTCCTCCCACGTCGTTTGTCTACTCTGTCAGCCGGGTTGTGCTGTCCTCTGAAGGAGTAGTCACACACCGTTGGAGGCCGCTTCATTTCTTAGCAGGGCTCGCTGGGGATCCCTTCAATTTCGAAGGACAAGCAAGAACTGTCCGAGTTCAGATGAAAGGTCTCGTTTGCGGGCCATTTTTGAGCATTTGAATTGACCCCACAAAGGTGAGGCTACCCGAAACTCCAAGCTGCCAAAGAAGGTCAGTGTTGTAGGCGTCTGGAACGACCTCAACTGTTTTTCAGATGTGTAACATGATGCACATCAGGTGGGTCTAAGCATCAATGAGCCGGCTGGCCAAGCCAGCAAACACATTGTACCATGAGGAACACTGATTGATAGTTTTTTGGCAATGGCCCGAGCACCTATTAGAGATTGCACCAAAAAAACCGACTTTAGAAAGCTAGCCTAGTCCCTTTACACACATTAGCAAGGTAAGAGGGTAGTTCCTTCAAAAGTTAGACTACTGCCGGCAAAGAAGGACATTTCAATGTGACCCCAACGTTGAACGGAGTGTAGGTGCAATATGTTTTAAACAACTTTTGTTCTATCGATGTACCCTGCATCTATCATGATGGCAAAAATCAAGGTTCGTGCATTCGGGATGGCGCTAACCAGGTTTTACATGTGCAAGTTCTTCATCATTGACCTATCTCAGTGGTCCCCCTAGCCAGCTATTGCCACACCTTCACCCCTCTTTAATTTACTTCACTTAAAAAGGGAAATGATTCTAGAGGAACAGTAGAGAATTTGTTCCATTCCCCCCCAATGTATCGGCTCATAGAATCCCATAATTTAGAGCCTGGAGCGCCCAAGAGAGTTGTTAAAGGGTACATTCAGCCTCCCGGCTCGTTTGGAACAAGGAAGGCGTAGATCAGGCTAAGCCTTTTCCAAATAATTAGGAGAAGCGTGGCGACTTGGAAAGGTAGGAGGTTGAGACCTAATAGCAAGGAATGGCACAAAACAACAGGCCTTAGTAATACTGCATTCTCACAGGCTAGCCGCCCCATCAGGAAGTCAAAGGCAAAAGCGCCACCGGTCGCAGCGTTTATGCCGCAGGCCTCAAGGGCCCAGAGGGGCGCAAAGAGCTGGCGGGGGAGCGATAGGGTGATGTGGCACACGCGGGGCTCAGAAAGCGGGGCAACAGGGCCAAAGGGCGTGGGGGTGAAACCGGGATCGCACGGTCGCTTGTGAACAGGGAATGCCTCACGAACCAAACGGGGCCCCAACCACATCACACACACCACACACTATATATATATATATATATATATATATATATATATATATATATATATATATGAAATGTACAATAATTGCAAAAAGAATAAACTTTAATGTCATCAGAAATGTAGTAAGTATATGCGTAATGACAAGTTGTAAGGTATACATTTTAAGTGACAGTTTGAAGTATGAAAGGTTAAGTGACAATATAAATTATGAAAGGTTAAGTGACGGTATGGTTATCATTAGCTCAGGAGTTCAGCAGTCTTATGGCCTGTTTGATGAAGTTGTCCCTGAGCCTGGCAGTGCAGGAACCAGATGCTGCGTAAGCATCTGCCAGACAGTTTGTGGCTGAGGTGATTTGGGTCTTCATGTTATGAATTGATACTATAAAAAAATGTAATTGAATTGAAAGAAATGAGACATCTTTAAAAAAATGCTCTAAATTGTAATTTCAAAAGAGCAACAATATAACTGTGAGTTCCTACAAGGCATGTTTGGCCGGTTAAATGGAACACAAAAGAACAATAAACACAAAGAAAGAATGATAATGTGAAGGCTTTGTTTTTTTTTAGGTGCAGTCAAAGACAAGAGAGTGTGTGATGGAACTGAAAACATAAAGACGCTCCAGAGCCCGTACACTGACACATCTCAGCTCCGGATCACTAACATGGTATACAAGGCTGTTTATGCAATAGCTCATGCCATTCATAAAGCAGTGTGTCCGGAAAAAAATTCTACAACTCAGTGTGACAAATTCACCAGGATAGAATCCAAAGAGGTCAGTTGAACATATGTGCTTTGGATCATGCCAAAATACAACAACAACCAGATTCTTTGGTGATTTTAGCATCCGTTTGTTCTGTCCTGACTATATTTAAGCTTCAGATTTTTCAAAGATACTTGATACTTTTAACCCTTCACCTGCACTAACAGGACCTAGATTCAATAATGCTCCTGACTTGGTGTTGTACTATGACATTATGATAAGCGATGCTGTATGTAAAGAAAGTGTGATTTCCAGTAATGAGTACCTTCCTTTTGAGACTATTGTCCATAACACCGACAATATCAACAATACAGTCCTGTCCTATTTTTGCATTTTAAATTTCTACTCATTCAACTAATTTCTTCTGAAGTATGTGATGTCATTGACGCTTCAATGAATATTAATGATGCCATTACTACTTTTAACTCAACATGTTAAACTATTCTTGACATTGTAGCATCTTTAAAATTGAGAAAACCCCAAACTAAACATTAGCCCTGGATATCCAATGATATCTGATCAATTGAACAGCTATGTTGTAAAGCTCAACCAAAATGGACCAACCTGCTAATGAACAATTTTAATCAAACAGTGAAATTGGCAAGATAATGGTATTTTTGCCTCATTAATAATTATCATATTTCCAATCTAAGACTGTATTATTATGTATTATTATTATTATTATTTTGTGAAATGCTATATTCATTTTATTTTATATTATTTAATTTCTCTCACTTACTGGTTTCCTTTACTTCATTCTCACAGGTTCTTTCTCAGCTGAAGAAAGTACATTTTTCCCAAAATGGGTATGACGTGTCATTTGATGCCAACGGTGATCCTGTGGCCAGATACGAGCTGGTTAACTGGAAAAAAAGTGAGAGTGGCAGCATTACGTTGGTGACAGTAGGGCAATACGATGCATCACTGCCG
>NC_045735.1:30127009-30127773 GCF_008692095.1 Etheostoma spectabile | reverse complement strand
GAAGTTCCAAATCAACAGGAACCTCACCTGGGTGGACGGTGGCACACAAGTAAGGAACACAAAAACAATAATTTAACATCAAATGTGGTGATCTTAAAGGGTATGATATGTGAACATTGAAAACATTTCTGGTTACTGTATATTCCATACTTGCCGTAAAGAGATCCATTCCAAAGTTACAGTATTTTCATTAGCAAATTTGTACTTTTTATTTGGCACAGAGATAGTAACAAAGGAAAAAGGGAATTTGTACAAAAACTGTAACTTTGGAACCACTTGATTTGTCTAAGTCAGACTGATAAAGATTTTAGCATTCATTGA
Source organism: Etheostoma spectabile (assembly GCF_008692095.1). NCBI lineage: Eukaryota > Metazoa > Chordata > Actinopteri > Perciformes > Percidae > Etheostoma > Etheostoma spectabile. Next base: position 30,127,452 of record NC_045735.1, on the reverse strand, counting down.
ACTTTAGAATGAATTTGACCTGTACACTGTGGATTTTGTACCGTGGCGGTTACATTGACAATTCACATTTGGACATGTGAGCATTGTTTTAAGACAGAATTAAAAATGTCCCAAGACTGGATATTTGTTTGTCTCTATGTGTTAGGTTCCTGTGTCAGTGTGCATTGACTGCTGTCCTCCAGGAACTCGTGAAGTGCTGCAGAAAGGAAAACCAATGTTATGATTGTATACCGTGTCCTGAGGGAGAGATTAGCATTGCTACGGGTATTTGTTTTTTCTCTTAATACACAGTTGATGTACTATGCAAAATCAAATGTACATTACTACTAGAATACCTTTCTGATTATTATTTTTTTATTTTTACATTGCCCCAAGGAAATCTGGCCCAATGAAGAGAGAGAGACACTTGTCTCCCCAAGCCTGTAGAGTTTCTTTCCTACAAC
>NC_045735.1:30123632-30126999 GCF_008692095.1 Etheostoma spectabile | reverse complement strand
GGAATCATCCTGGCTGCATTCTCAGTTGGTGGCGCCTGTCTGGCCATTATCACAGCGGCTGTGTTCTATCGTCACAGGACATCCCCGATTGTCAGGGCCAACAACGCTGAGCTGAGCTTCCTGCTGCTCTTTTCCCTGACTCTATGTTTCTTATGTTCATTAACTTTCATCGGAGCACCCTCTGATTGGTCCTGCATGCTGCGCCACACAGCGTTTGGGATCACCTTTGTCCTCTGTATGTATGTGTTTTGGAAAAACATCGTAGTGTTAATGGCATTTAGAGCTACATCCAGTAGTAATGTCATGAAATGGTTTGGTCCTCCACAGCAAAGAATGACTGTAGTGTTTTTCACGTTTCTTCAAGTTTTAATATGTACTATTTGGTTGGGTCTTAGCCCCCCTTTTCCAATGAAAAACCTAACTATATACAAGAAGATAATCATCCTGAGTGTAGCATTAGGCTCAGCTGTTGGGTTCTTGGGCGTGCGTCGTACGTAGTCTACTGGCTGTCTTTTGCTTGTGTTAGCTGTCCAGCTCGGAAATTACCTGATAATTTTAATGAGGCCAAGCCATCACCTTCAGCATGCTGATATTCTGTGCGTCTGATCACCTTTATCCCTGCATATCTCAGCTCTCTTGGAATTTACTGTGGCTGTGGAGATATTTGCCATTCTGGCCTCCAGTTTTGGACTAATACTGTGTATATTTGCTCCAATGTTTCATCATATTTGTTTAGCCTTCTTCTACAGATTGTGAACACTCTCTTCTTTCAGGTATCTTTCCACAGGCCCTGAAAACTGCAGTAATCAAGCCACTCTTAAAAAAGAACAACCTAGACAAGTCACTAATGACAACTATAGGCCAATATCAAACCTTCCGTTTTTAAGTAAAATCATTGAAAAGTAGTCTTTCAACAACTCAACCATTTCTTGTCACTAGCAACAGTTTTGATACCTTTCAGTCGGTTTCCGACCACACCACAGCACTGAAACGGCTCTTGTCAAAGTCTTTAATGACATCCACCTTAACACAGATAATGGCAAAATTTCAATCTTAGTATTACTTGATCTCAGTGCTGCATTTGACACGGTCGACCACGACATCCTACTAGACCGATTGGAAACTGCGTTGGCCTTTCTGGTCCATACTAAACTGTTTTGAATCCTACCTAAAGAATAGGGATTACTTTGTGTCTATAGGTATTAGCATCTGAGCGTACAAATATGACGTGCGGAGTTCCGCAAGGCTCCATTCTGGGCCTCTTCTGTTTAACATCTACATGCTTCCACTGGCTCAGATTATGGAGAAAAACAAATAAGTTACCATAGTTATGCGACACACACACAATTTACATAACCTTATCGCCAGGGACTATAGTCCAATACAAAACTGACTAAGTGCATCGAACAAATTAACGGCTGGATGTGCCAGAACTTTCTGAAATTAATGAAGGAAAAACTGAGGTGGTTGTTTTTGGAGCAAGAGAGAACGATTAAAGTCTGCTCTCAGCTTCAAACAACAATGTTAAAACACAGACAAAGCCAGAAATCTTGGTGTAGTCATGGACTCAGACCAACTTTAACAGCCACATTAAGACAATTACAAAGTCAGCCTACTATCACCTTAAGAATCAAGGGTTAAAGGACTTATGTGTCAACAGATTTGGAAAAACTTGTCCATGCCTTTATCTTCAGTAGACTTGACTACTGTAACGGGTCTTTACAGTCTCCCTAAAAAATCAATCAGACAGCTGCAGCTGATTCAGAACGCTGCTGCTCGTCCTCACTAAGACCAAGAGACTGGATCACATCACTCCATTTCTGAATCTTTACACTGGCTTCCTGTGTCTCAAGAATTTTTTCAAAGTACTCTTGCTAGTTTATAAATCACTTAACGGTTTAGGTCCAAATAATTGCTGATCGCTACTACACTATGAACCACCCAGACCTCTCAGGTCATCTGGGACAGGTCTGCTTTTCTGTCCCCAGAGTCAGAACTAAACAGGTGAGCAGCTTTCAGCTTTCAGTTTCTATGCTCCTCATATCTGAATAAACTCCCAAAACCTGTAGATCCGCTCGCTACTCTCAGTTCTTTTAAATCAAGGCTGAAGCCTTTCTATTTGATGCTGCCTTTCTTTAAATGACTAATCATTTCTTTAATTTCTTATGCTGCCACTGTAAATTTTATTCTTGTGTTTTATTTTTCTCTTTGTTTTTACTGTCTATTCATGTGTTTACCGTTTTTAATGCTTGTGATTTTTAAACTACTGTTTTTACTTGTGTTTTATCTGTTTAACTGATTTTGTGTAAAGCACTTTGAATTGCCTTGTTGCTGAAATGTGCTATACAAATAAAGCTGCCTTGCCTTGCCTTGCCTTAAGCCAGAGAAAAACACCAAGAAACATTTAATGAACAAAAATCAATCCCAAGACATCTGAGGTTTAGAAATAGTTAAGATGGCAACATACAATTGTACACTAACTTAACCTTCAAAACACATGTAAAAAGGGTGTCACACAAGGTTAAGTTCAAGCTACAAAATTTCAAACAAATCAGGCCATTTCTCAATCTAAGTGCTGCTAGAATGTATCTACAGAAAATGAAATTCTCACACATAGAGTACATTTTTACATATTGGTCACTAACAAACACAACATTGCTTAAGCCTATTGAATTAGTCTTCAAGAGAGCCATTACAATATTGGATAAAAAAGCATTATCATTTCATCACTGTAGCATACTGGAAAAAAACAAATATTTTTTTGAGTTTTGAGAATTTTAAAATTTTAAGTATGCCTGTTTTGTATAAGGCTATACATCATTGTGTCCCTCTCCCACTGAATGACTTCTTTAAAAGAACTGAGAGTGGTGCAAGTACAAGGGCCTCCAACAAAGGGGACTGTGTAATACATTTTAGGAGCACCACATTTTGACCATAGACTTTATTCTAATGGACAACCCATCAGAAAAGAACAGCAAATGAGGAAGTTCCTTAAACCTGCATTCTATCTGAATTCCAGCAGAGGGCGACAAGGGCAGTTTCAAAAGGAGGTTGTTTTCTGTAAAGTTCATAAGAAAGTTACCCGCTTCTCACTAGATTTATTACCTTAGTAACAGGGCCTGAAGTTAACTTTTTTGACTACTTTTTGACCACTGTTGCAGGTGGATTCAAAAATCCAGTCACTTTTTACCAGCCATTTTTTGCCTCATAACGGTGAAAAAGAGGAACTGCTGTTTCTCTATTAGAACTACCGGTATATCGTGACCTATTCATGGTAGCCTACTTGTGGACATTGCGCCGTCATCAAAAATATCGTATTTTTGTAGTACGGGGGGCCCGCCTTGATTATCCAGCACAAAGGCATAAT
>NC_045735.1:30114878-30123622 GCF_008692095.1 Etheostoma spectabile | reverse complement strand
GGGCTGGAACATATTCATACGGTTTGATAAAGTACTTTTTGGACTTTAAGTTATCATTGCATCTACAATAATGTAGTTGTCATCAATTTAGATTAGTTTAGGATCCGGGCAACAGCCCCAGCCGCAGCAGCAAGGCGGCAGGGTTGAAACAGCAGCAACTTTCAGCGGCTATATCATGAAAATCTTTTTACAGCATATATTGATGTTAAAATGTATACAGGTTGGCAGTACGGTCTGAAATGTTTTGCACGGTCTTTTGCTGTGTATTTGTTGGTGAGATGTTCAAGTCACACAAGTCTTGTCCACATAACAGAAACACGGAAATGAATTTGACCCGTTCTCACTCCTGCTTGGTTGGTGGCTGCCCACATGGGACTGCTGGGATTGTCGTGAGCAATAAAAATGTGATAGAGGGCCCCGGCTGTCAATCAATGTCTTCCAGTGATGAGGGCCTCTGATTGGTCCGGGTCTGTAAGCAACTGTGTACCCTGTTTACTGATAGTTACGTGTCTGAATCACTCAATTCTCATTGGCTACCTGCCAACGTGGCAGGTTTTAATTTCAGGCCCTGCTCAGTGAACCTTTTCATAATCAGTTTATGGTCTCAATCGCTAGTTTAAGTTTACTGCAACACAGAATGATGTTCATTTTTTTCTCATTGATTTTTAAATTGACAATAAAGCGCGGGTGGGGGTTTAGGGCGTGGCTATGATGTGAATGCCAATGAAAGTGTGTAACGTAACATGAGAGTTTACACAGGTCCTCCCTTACTCTTCCCTCTCGTCTAAAATCTTCACATCTACAACCAGGATGGCTGCGTCCATAATCCAAACTCGACGACTCATAGCAGATCTCCCCATACTAGTGGGTGACGTCAAACAAGCGCTGTCCATTAATATACAGTTGATGATTTGGACAAACTGTCTTGTCAGTAAAAGGAAATAAATATTGGAATAACCTATCCCCACATACATCAATTTAAAAACTCATTTAAATTTCTGGCTTTTAGAAAACCAAAGCTGCACTCACTTTAAACTTCCTCACACATTTCATTATGTGTGACAATTACATGTTCTGTTGTATTTTGTCTTGACTCTCAAACTACGAGGGTGTTGCATGCACGTTTCCATGCAATGTTTTTATGTTTTTATTTATGTATCTTGTACCTTTGGAAAATAGATGAAAATTATCTATGGTGCTTACCATAGCATATTTACATTGTGTACTGATGTCCATTAATATGCACTGTCCCTATCTATATAAACAATTAATGTGGTGTAATTAAGAAAGAGACTGTTTAATGGTGTATGCTTTTATTTTGAAGGTGGGTGTTTTATTTTGTAATTCGGTTTTTCTATGGGCCTTTCCTGTTGTGCTGCAATTGATGTTATTTGGAAGAAGCACATGTAGTCGATTCAATCTTTACCCATCCATCTTGTGTTTGTTTATAGGGCATCGCCAGTGAGTAAATATAATTTAATAACTTAAGAACTAATTTAGGGAACATTATTTGTTTTGTGCTGAATTTAGTTTTTGTTGTAAGACTGAGACTTTATCATAATTAATGAGTATCAGAAATACTTATTTGTATTGTTATATGTTTGTCATTTCAGTTTTATCTTTCTTCATTAAAATGACCTGCCAAGTATACACACCGTCTGGTCTGGAGGAATACTTTTGAAGGAAGGAGTATAGCTTGCTGTTTCAGGTCAGATGAGAAACAGTATGTAAATGGCGTCCTCTGAGAAGAAATGGTTGAGGCCCCAAAGATCAAGACAATTATGGGACTGCTGATGCGAAATCACATACGTCATCTAGTGCACGTCGATCTACACAGCTCAACGATCTATGGTCAGCGGCAGCTGCTACAGAGGGCAGAGGCAGAAGCAGCGAGAGCCAGAGCCTCCTCGTCAGAAAGGAAAACCACATCAAAATTGAAAAAGCTCGTCTAGAGGCAGAATTAGAAGCGCTCAAACAAGAGGCCGAAGCAGAGGCAGCTATTGCAAAGGCCATTGCCATGAAAACGTTGCCATTGAATTAAGCTCTCATGGAAGCTTACGGGACTTTGAGTCTTACCATCGCAAACTGCACAAGACAAAGTAAGTGAGTATGTGGAAAGACACTCGCAAAGGGATGATTCTCAACCAGATGAACAGTTTGATACAACCCAACAGATGCCATCTGCCCTGTTACGTTGGATGAAGAGCACGGATCCAATTGTCAAGCGTTGGAGTTGCTCAGTCCAAAACCACTCCACTCTTATGGAGACTGTGAGATGCCACAACACTCAAGCCCACGTCAGGCACGTCCATCACTCCGAGCCATGTCAGCCAGACGGCTACAAAACACAGCTCTAAGCTAGATAGTCAACCATTTCAAAGCCAACGTCAAAAAATCAAGGTGGAAAAGGCAACAAGTTGACACTTCAGATCACAAAAAGCAGCACGTGTTTCAGCCACTATGCTCCTAAACCCTCTCTGGCCAGGATCTGAATAACAACATGTCAGACTTAGCTAAGTTTTTAATAAGAAGTCAGCTGGTTTCAGGTGGTTTGAACACATTTGATGATCAGCCAGAAAACTTCCTTGGTGGAAGTCAACATTATAAGTGTTGTAAAGGGACTTGATCTCTTGCCCCCGAACAAATTGCCTGCTCATAAAATGGCTAGGTCCTGAGTCAAGTCATCAAGCTGCAGAATGAAAGCCGCTAACGTTCGTCAACCATTGGTGGGTCTCAACCTATTTGGGAAAGACTAGATGAACTTTATGGTGCTCCAGAGGCCATAGAGAAGGCTTTGTTGGCAAAACTGGACAACTTCCCCAGAGTAGGCAACGCGATAACCACAGCTTCGAGAACTTGGGGATTACTGTGCGAACTTGAAGCTGCTAAGGAAGATGGTTATCTCCAAGGATTAGCCTATCTGGACACGGCAAGGGGAGTAAGTCCCATTGTAGAAAATTGCCCTTCCATTTACAAGATAAATGATGACATTGGATCAAAATATAGGAGACCACAAGATATCTTCCCACCCTTTTCAGTCTTCTCTGAATTTGTAAGGAGACAAGCCAGGGCGAGAAGAAATCCCAAGTTTTTATGTGACCAATGCAGTTGCACCTGCTCTGAAAAGGAGAAATGGGAATCTCAATTACAGGAATCCTGTTTCTGTGCATAAGACCTTTGTGAGCAACAAAGAAACACTACAGACAGAGAGGCGAACAAACAGAAGATGTGAACACATGTCCCATACATAAAAACCACACGCCATTAAGAAGTGCAAGAGCTTTCGAGCTATGCTCTTGGATGACAGGAGAAATTCCTCAGGGACAAGGGAGTGTGTTTTGTGCTGTGTGCCTCAGTGTCCCACCAGGCCAGGAACTGTGGCGCTTCAATCAAATGTGCAGAGTGCGGAAGTGAACGTCATGTGGCCGCACTGCACTTTGGTCCTGCTCCAGAGAGTCAAAGGGTTGGTCTCTTACAAGGATCCAAAAGGCTCCAGAGAGCAGAGCTCTTATGAGGTTCACGGCGGGGAGCAGTCACTACACCTAGTGATGAACAAATCTTAGCTGCTAAACCGCTTTGTACACAGGTTTGTGGTAAGGGCTTCAGAGGGAAGTCGTGCTCAAAAATGTCTGGTTAATGTTTATCCTGAAGGTCGTCCAGAGGAGAGTAAAAGGATGTACGTGATCTTAGACGATAAGAGTAACGTCTCTTTGGCCAAGACAGAATTCTTTGACACCTTTCAAATACAAGGACCATGTTATACTACATCCTTACACATGTGCTGGAGTTGTCAAGGTGACCGGTAGAAGAGCTCATGGTTACATGTTGAGCCACTAACAGGAGAGCTAAGTATTGCCCTTCCAATCTAATAGAGTGTAATAATGTGCCAAACAGCCGAGCAGAAATCCCAACCCCAGAAGCGGCGTACACCACAGCTACATGCGGGCTATGGCTGACCAATACCTGCTTTGACGACGCTGCGGAGATCATGCTCCTGTTAGGGCGGGACATTCTCCAAGTCCACAAGGTGCGTCAGCAGTATAATGGCCCAGACAACGCTCCATTTGCTCAGAAGACGATCTGGGTGGGTCATTGTTGGGACGTTGCCTGGGTGGGGCCCACAACCCTACCAAGTGAAAACCTTAAAACATGCTTATGGACAATGGCCGTCCCAGTTACATGCGTCTTGTGAGAACCTTGTCAAAATTAAGGAGGTTTCAGACCAGACCCTTCAGCGGATAGCTCTCTATCTTGGCCTCGTTCTCGTGAGCGCAAGAGGTCCCCTTGGGGCAACAGCTTCCAAAAGACTGAAAAAGACAATCAGTTAGCACCGTCAATCGACGATTTGACCTTCTTACGGCTAATGGACAAGGGGTTTGTTAGGGATGGAAATGGCAGCTGGGTGGCACCCTTGCCCTTTAGGAACCCACGGAAGCCTCTCCCTAACAACAGGCAGCAGGCACACCAACGTGGTTTATGCATTGCAGCGGACTTTCCAGAAGACCCAGCATGAAAGAAGACTTCCTGGAGTTCATGCAAGGGATCTTGGATAACAACCCATGCAGAGTTGGCACCACCCAGAGGGAAGGGAGGTGTGGTACCTTCCCATTTTAGAGTCTACCAGCCGCACAAGCGGGTAAATCCGGGTGGTTTTTGACTCAAGTGCTCGCTATGAGGGGTCTCACTGAATGAGGTCTTGCTCAGGGACCCAATCTCAAAACACGGTCTTCTGGGAGCTCTTCTTAGGTTCAGGAAGGAACGGTTGCCATAACTGCAGAGTTAGGCAAATGTTTTATTGCTTCTGGTCCAGGAGGAACATCGAGGTTTTGCGCTTTTTGTGGTTCAAGGACAATAACCCTGAAAGCGAAGTGGTATATTACCGGTGAGGGTCCACGTATTTGGAAACTCCCCATCTCCTGCTGTGGCAACCTACGGATTGAGGAGAGCAGCACAGGGGGAGAGAAGGATTTTGGCAGGGACGTGTGAATTCATTAAAAGAGACTTCTACATGGATGACGCATTGCGGTCCTTTCCGACTGAGGTTGAAGCAGTTGATATTCTAAGAGAGCCCAAGGTCTGCTGGCAGGTTCAACATAAAACTCCACAAGATCACCTCAAACAAGGTCGATGTCATAAATGCCTTTCCCAAAGAAGATCGAGCTAAGGGTATGGAAGCGCTGGACCTTGTAGTTGATGACTTACCCACCCAGCGCAGTCTGGGAGTAGCCTGGGATATGACAAGAGATACATTCACCTTAACATTCCCAAGCACGAAACCCTTCACGGCAGAGGGGTGCTCTCGACCATCAATAGCTTGTTCGATCCTTTGGGTTTCCTGGCTCCTGTGACGATCGAAGGCAGGCTCCTCTACGAGAACTGGTCTCTCAAGGTACAGAATGGGACCACCTCTGCCTCCTGAGAAAATTTGAGAAGTGGCAACGGTGGCAGGCCTCACTGCAGGAGCTGAATGATCTGAACATCTGTGTACCTATGCTACATGTTCACTGATTAGAGCCAAAGGCGCAGAGCTGTGTGTCTTTTCTGATGCTCGGTAAAGGCTATTGCAGCAGTTGCTTACTTAAAGGTGGAAACTGGAAGGTCGCACTGAAGTCAGTTTCGTGCTCGGCAAAGCCAAACTGGCGCCTCTGGCAGAGCTTACCATCCGAGACTAGAACTCTGTGCCACAGTGTTGGCCACGGAAATTGCGGACCAGATCAAGGAGGAAATAGGGGTTACGCTCGACAGGATCACGTTCTTCACGGACAGTAAGGTCGTGTTGGGTTACATAAGTAATGAATCTCGAGGTTCACGTATATGTAAATAACCGCGTGCAGCGCATCAGACAGTCCAGCCATCCGATCAGTGGCGATATGTAGCCACGGAAATAATCCAGCCGATCTTGGCTCAAGATCTGTGTCTGCACCGTTGCAACGAACAGTTGGTTGAGGGACCAAGTTTTTTGTTGGAACCTGAGATGTCGTCATCGGGCATTACAGCCTTTGAATTGATTAATCCAGACCGGACACGGAACTTCGTCCAAAAGTCACAGCGCTCTTGACAAAGGTTTCAGGAGAACAACTGGGCACTAAGCGTTTTGAACGTTTTCATCATGGAGTCGACTGACAAGAGGTATAGCTCGACTGCTCCACGTAATACAAAGCTTCCAAATCAGCACAGGAGCGGAATGTGTCGGATGGCATCCTGCAAGAAAGGCGCTCACGTGCTGAGGTACCCAACGCGCAACAAGTCAAATAAGATGTGGCAACTGAGGTCTACGCAGAAGAAGGCATGCTTGGAAGGAAACAAGACTTACCTGGGAGTAGTCCTCTAAAGAACTTGCATCCTGTGATGGACAAAGAGGGTTTGCTACGGTAGGAGGACGCATCACATTCAAACTACCTGCAGATGAGACTCATCCCATCCTTATCCCTGGCAAGCATCATCTAGCTGTGTTGCTAATCCGCCATCACCACGAACAGGTGAAAACACCAGGGAAGGCACTTCACGAAGGGCTGTAGGGAATGGCCTATGGATAGTGGGAGCAAAACGAGCCATCAGCAGCTCATCTACAATGTGTGCATGCAGAAAATGCGTGGCAGGTTGGAACAGCAACAGATGGCAGATCTCCCCCCAGAGCGTGCAGCAAGAGCCCCATTTACCTATGTGGGGCTGGATGTCTTTGGGCCTTGGGAGGTTGGGGCGCGCGGACCAGAGGCGGAAGTGCCAACAGCAAGAGGTGGGCGATATTGTTCCCTTGTATGTCACAGAGCTGTCCACATAGAGGTGATTGAGACGATGACTGCTTCAAGCTGCATAAATGCCCTCCGCAGGTTTTTCTCAATCAGGGGACAGTAAAGCAGATTAGATCAGATGCGGGACAATTTTGTCGGTGCCCCAACGAGGTGAAGCTTGCCACAGATGCTCAAGAGGACAGTGTCCATGCATACCTTCTCAGTCAGAAGTGCACATGGGTTTTAACCCGCCACATGCGTCTACATGGGAGGAGTTGGAGCGCATGATAGGAACAGCACGACGCATCCCGGATTCAATGATGCTCAAAGAAGGGAGGTTAGAGATTGCCCATGAAGTCCGTGCACATTGATGGCAGAGGTCTGGCCATAATTAACTCTAGGCCATTGATACCGTTCCTCAGACCCAGAAGCCCCTCTGATACTTACTCCGCAATGCTGCTTACGCAGAAGATTGGGACCACCAATTCCTCCTGGGATTTCTGGATACCTATCTATTGAAACAGGAATGGAAGAGAGTTCAGGCGTTAGCAGACACGTCTGGGCAAGATGGGGCTGGAGTACTTGAATACATTCAGAGCAGACAAAAGTGGAAAACCAAGAAGAAAAATCTCAAGATGGAGACGTTGTGCTGAAAAGACAAAAAAGCAAGAAGACCTGAATGGTCAATGGGATATTACAAAGGCCTTTCAGAGTAATGAGGGCTAGTTAGGAAAGGAGGTAAAGGTGGCTCCCACCAACCTCCCAGGACTTACCTGAGACCTGTCTCTGAGGTTGTTTACTCTTGGAGTCAGGGTAGTTTAGGTTGAGATATATGTGGCATCCTACAGATGCCAGGCGGGGAGGTGTGGTAATAAGAAAGAGACTGTTTAATGGTGTAGTTTTATTTGAAGGGGGTGTTTTTTTTGTAATTCGGTTTTTCTATGGGCCTTTCCTGTTGTGCTGCAATTGATGTTATTGGAAGAAGCACATTCAATCTTTACCATCATCTTGTGTTTGTTTATGGGGCATCGCCAGTGGATAAATCTAATTTAATAACTTAAGAACTAATTTAGGGATACATTTTTGTTTGTGCTGAATTTAGTTTTTGTGTAAGACTGTAAGACTTATCATTAATTAATGAGTATAACAGAAATACTATTTGTATTTGTTATATGTTTTGTCATTTCAGTTTGCCTTTTCTTCATTAAAATGACCTGCCAAGTATAACACACCGTCTGTTCATTGGAGGAATACTTTTTGAAGGAAGGAGTATAGCTTGCTGTTTCAGGTCAGATGAGAACAGTATAATTAAATAAAAACAATATAGAGTTTTTGCTGAGCACATCCAACACATTCTTCATCTTTTTGATTTTAATTCATTTTTCTTTTTACATTCAATGATTTCTTGTTTGTTTTGTGATCTTTAAATTGTTCAGAGCAACAGAATAGTTATGTTTAATAATCTGGTTTAAGCAAGGGAAGACCTCAATGTCTAAATATTTAAACTGCTTAACAATGGGGATGTTGGCAGAGATGGTTTAGTTGCGGGAAGAATCATTTAAATGTAGTGCAGATTTTGACCAGTTGATATTAAAGCTTAATAAGTCTCCATACTCCATACTACTCATAATGATAGAAGGTGAGGAAGAGAACAAGGGGGGTGTCATCTGCAATTAATGATAGATGATGCTGTGTATTATAAATGCATATTGGTGACGCCATAATCAATTGGCAAATGGCTTGAGCAAGCGGCTCTAGAGAAATAACAAATAATGCAGGAATCATGGGGCAACCTTGGCAGGAGTATCTAGAAACTGGAAATAAAGAGGAGGAGGTGCATATGGTTAATATACGGGCTGAGGGATACAAAGCTTTAATCATACCAACAAAAGTTTTAACAAAGCCCATCACCCCTAAGACTGACCATAAAAATGGCCACTTAAGTCTGTCAAATGCTTTCATTGTGTCACAAGAAAGAATTGACTGTTGTGGTTTGGGGGTTTTGTTTGAGTT
>NC_045735.1:30114421-30114868 GCF_008692095.1 Etheostoma spectabile | reverse complement strand
GTCTTTGGCCTCCTTGTGTTTTTGTCTTTGTTTTCTCCTTGGTCTTGTGTTGTTTGATTCTGTCTTGTGTCCTTGTGTGTCTGTTTGTTCTTTCTCCCGTTTTATTGTGGTAGTATGTTTCCTGTTTTGTCTGGTCTTGTCTAGCTTTACGTTGGCTTGTCTGATTGTCCAGCCCCGCCCTGATGTGCTTCACCTGACGTCTCGCCTGTTCCCCATTACCTCGTTACCTCTTGTATTTAACCCCTGTGTTTTCTTTGTTCTTTGTCAGATCCTTCTGCCTGTCCAGCCGTCCTATTGTGAGTTTGTTCGCCGCGCCTTTCCCCTGTAAGTTGTTTGTTTATGTCGCCCTTGCTCCCTGTGTGTTTGCCCTGCCAGCCGGCCTGATCCTACCTGTTCCCCGGCTTTCCTTTGTGGTTTTCCCCGTGAGTCCCCTGCCAGTCCCCGGTG
>NC_045735.1:30114153-30114398 GCF_008692095.1 Etheostoma spectabile | reverse complement strand
CCTGCCTCTCCCAGTGTTGGGTTGAATTTATGTTTGGACTTCGCCTTTTGCATGTTTCCTTTGAACTGTTGGAATAAAAACCCCTTTGTATCGGACTATTCCTGCTTCCACGTCTCTGCGTTTGGGTCCTCCTTCCTGTCCCATTACAATTGACATTGGGGTTTTACTGTCCTCTCCCACGTCAACAATGTGGGGATGGTGTCTAAAATTATCTGTTGCTAGTCTTGTTTTTATGAATCCTGTTT
>NC_045735.1:30112035-30114143 GCF_008692095.1 Etheostoma spectabile | reverse complement strand
CACTAATTTTGCCATATGAGACTCCAAACAACAGGCTATGAGCTTTGCAAAGATTTTTATGTCAGCGTTAAGCAGACTCAGAGGTCGATAGCTAGAACACAAGGATCCTTATCTTTTTTATAGAGTTAGGAAATTAAGGCTGTGTTAACATACGTTGAGAAGTTACCCTTTCCAATAGAGGTTAATCATGTCAAGAAGGAAAGGGCCTACCTTTTCCAAAAAAGTTGCATAAAATTCAGGAGGGAATCCCATCAAAGCCGGGTGATTTTCCTCCTGTGCATATTCTGTACTGCCAGCCTTAATTAATAGTAATCAATTTGTCCAAGATAGTTGATTCCTCTGCTGATAACTGAGGCAAGTCACGCCGATTTCAACGGCTGTCACAGTGGTAAATCCAAATTAACCCTAGTTTCATACAAATTGGAATGAAATGTCTGAAAGCATTTATTTACTTTGACAGGATCAGTTCTAATATTACCATTGGAGGATTTAGTAGTGGTATTATCTACAACATAATCACTGGATCTTAATCTCTTAGCGAGAAGGTGACTAGGTCTAGCACCCTGAAATTAATAGCGCTGTCTTGCTCTGTGAATTAGAAATGCAGACTTCTGTTTCAGAATGTTGTTTCCCTTTTTTTTGACTAATGAGCGTTCTAAAACTAGCAAATCATCAGTACTAGCACCAGTAAAACTAACAGTTTTTAACAGTGACTCTGATCTGGTGAACTCAGCTTCAATGTTTTCCAGTTTCAGTGGTGTAGCTTTGCGTGCATTAGGGCAGAAAAGTTTGGTATTGCTCCTAATAAAACCTTTTATCGCGTCCCACAATATCCTAGGTCTTCTATAGAGCCAACATTAATTTCTGCAAATATCTGATATTCTGCAATAAACTGAGTGATACAGCATCCATTTTTCAGATAAGCGATATTGAAGCGCCATCTAACCCAATGTTGAGATAGCTGACCACGGGGGGCAGCGCAAAGGACATCTTTATTGTCAGACAATGCCATTAGAAGCCACATCGCTTAATAAATTGGATGAAATAATTGAGGGGATGCAAAAAGAAAATCTATTCTAAAGAATCTAGATCTAAAGAATTTTGGTTTACCTGAGAAAAAGCAATAATCCTTACAGGTGGGACTACAAGCCAAAAATTTATAATCCACAAGCTGCTGGCCCATGATTTCAGAGCATTTGTACCCTGAGCCTGATCCCTACTGGCCTTTGCATTCAATCAATCAATATTTGGGTCCCATACAGCAATAAAATCTGCACCAACAATAAAAGAACAGTGTGTTAACTGCAGTATTTGATTGGTGAGCGTATTATAGAAATTGCCATCAAAAACATTTGGCACATAAGCTCACACAAGTGCAATTTTCCTAGCACCAAACTCTGTTGAATTCACAATGCTGCCTGTATCATCTGACCAAGAGGACAACACTTTGAATGGGATGTTCCGTTTGGCAACAATGGCTACTCCTTTTGTTTTAGAACTTGCTGAGGAGGATGCAATTGTGTGATAGAATCTATTGGTTAAATGGCCGGTATCTCCTGTAATAATGCAATGTCAACATTTCTCTTTTTAGTAAGCCTAGAGTGCTGGTACTTTTATGAGGAGAATTCAGAGCGCCCCAATTCCAAACCAACTTATTTGTTTTTTTCCCTTTTAAAAAAATAGTTTATATTTCAATAATATTTTTCATATGTAATAGGTATAACAAATGTGCACCTTTAATAGGTCCTCTGTTTTAATCCATTATTAAAGACCATTTTCTTGAATTCTACCCACTGCAGCTTCAATGCAGATTATATTGTATGCATCCCACAGAAAAGACTTAGACATGAGTTAATCAAACGCCCCTGGAGAAGGCCATCCGCTCTGTGATGTACAGTAAGATGACGTACAGTAGAAGGAGGGAAGCTTTTGTTTGAAAATCTATAAAACACATGCAGTATGGCCACATGCTGACAGTTGAGGGATGGAGATCTCTGCTCTCTGTATTGGTCTGATCCTGACTCTGGGTTTGTGTGAGCTGAACTCAGCTCTTCTCCTGAATGGTTCTGTGGATGATGTTAAACAAAGGGCTGGGCTTACAGAGGACA
>NC_045735.1:30111196-30112025 GCF_008692095.1 Etheostoma spectabile | reverse complement strand
TGGGGTCAGCACTCAGACTTCATCTGTGAAATGTAAGCTCCAGGGTACCACTCATCTCCCTGTGTTCTCTACGGATGGTGACTACGTTATTGGTGGTGTTTTCTCCATACACCAATATGTTTATACAGTGAAGAATAACTACACCAACATGCCTGATCCACTAAGATGCACAGGGAGGTTAGTAAGATTGAAAAGTGGGGGATAAGACGATTTATTTTTTTCTCTAGGGAAAAAAAAATGTTTTGATTTGCATGATGTTCACAATAATGTTGGAAAGGTTTTGTGTAGTATTAATGACTGAAATGTTCATTAAGTGCCAAATCACTATTTGGCCGTAAAAAGATAAGATGACATAAAAATAAGATCCCTTAGAGGGGAAATTCAATTGTTGTGTAAAATGCAAGTATTGCATTCATAAAATAGTAGTAATAGTAGAATAGTAGTAATATAATAGTAGTAGTAGATTAAATAGTAAATTAACATGTTTTTTTCTTTCTTTCTTAATTGAAAATATACGTTTAACAAAAGATTAACACATATGTAGCAAACAAATACATACTTTAGATTTAGTTAACTGTGCATTAAGATTCTTGTGAATGTTGGACTGATATCTAATCCTGTGTTTTTTATATTTCTGTTTAAGTTGGGAATTTTAATATTCAAATAGTGACACAGTGTCTGTTTGCAGCATTAACACCCATGAACTGTGCTTTTTTCAGTTCTCCCAAATCATGCATTTATGTTAAAATTGTGAATTGTAAAATTCAAACACTGACTTGAGTGTCTGTGTGCAGCCTTAACACCCGTGAACTGCGCTTCTCACGTGCAA
>NC_045735.1:30110127-30111186 GCF_008692095.1 Etheostoma spectabile | reverse complement strand
CCATCGAGGAGATAAACAACAGCACGGAGATTCTGCCAGGAATCAAACTCGGTTATCACATCTATGACTCATGCGCCTCGGTGACCGTGGCGGTGCATGTGGCATTCCAGCTTTCAAATGGCCTGGACCCGGTGTTTTATACAGATGACAATTGCTCACAATCTGGTATGGTGATGGCTGTTGTTGGTGAGACCGGGTCCATGCCGTCCATCAGCATGTCGCGCATCATTGGGCCCTTTAACATCCCTCAAGTAATTATTTTGGATTGCTGTGAAACTTTTTGTAATTTAGACCTGTGCTGTTTTTGCCTGTCCTGAAAAATAATAACACTGTTGTTGTTTCTTTAGGTGAGCCACTTTGCAACTTGTGCATGTCTGTCCAATAAGCAGCAGTACCCAAATTTCTTCAGAACAGTCCCTAGTGATCAGTTCCAGGCTGACGCGCTGGCCAAGCTGGTAAAACACTTTGGCTGGACTTGGATAGGTGCTGTCCGGTCAGATTCAGACTATGGCAATAATGGTATGGCGTCTTTCCTGGAAGCAGCACGCAAAGAGGGGATCTGTGTGGAATACTCTGAATCTTTCCATCGGACCAACCCACGTAGCAGGATCCAGAGAGTAGCTGATGTTATCCGCAGGTTTGATGTTCTTTGTGCCTACACTGACCTGAACAAAAGCACAACAACAATGTTCTGTAAAGTATAAGATGGAAGATATTTTTATTACCTCATTTGCAAATTAGAAATGTATACACTTTTCATCCTGTTTATGTATTACTGATGTTATTATTAAAAATGGTCAGTCAGACCAAATACTAAATAATCCTATCTTGATTTATATTTAAAAAACGTATTTCTCCAGGTCAACAGCTATGGTTGTTGTTGCATTTGTAGCCTTGGGAGACATTAGGATTCTGCTGGAGGAGCTGTCACTCAAGCCTTCTCCACCTCGCCAGTGGATAGGCAGTGAAGCCTGGGTAACAGACCCAGAATTGCTGAGGTACAGCTTCTGTTCTGGAGCCATCGGATTTGGAATTGAGCGATCCGTCATCCCAGGTCTG